>NC_053492.1:470814826-471093541 GCF_905171775.1 Rana temporaria | reverse complement strand
CCATCTGTAGTTATGTAACAAGCGCAATATCTTGTTTTTGTTACAATGTATCCATGAATGAAGCCTGCAGAGAGCTCCATTCACATAGGAATCAAGCGGGGGGGGGGGGGGGGTCCTTGGATCACCACAACCGGCTCCCAATCGTGTGTCCCAGGACTGTCTTAATGAGAGGGCACACCTGGGCACTGCCCAGGGGCCCTAGCTGCATGGGGGGGCCCTGCACATTTATCAAAGCAGCTGGTCCTTGAACCCACACTGCCCTGAAATTGGGGGGGCCCCCCATGATGGCACTGAGAGTGATAGATGCAATGGTGAGGCAGTCTACTTAGGGCCAGATTCTCGTAGTTCTGCGTATCTCTGCAGCGGCGTAACGTATCCGATTTACGTTACGCCGCCGCAACTTAGACGGGCAAGTGCTGTATTCTCAAAGCGCTTGCTCCGTAAGTTGCGGCGGCGTAACGTAAATCGGGCCTAATTCAAATTTGGATCAGGGGGGTGTGTTTTATGCAAATGTACTGTGACCCGACAGGATTGACGTTTTTCACGAACGGCGCATGCGCCGTCCGTGGAAATCTCCCAGTGTGCATTGCTCCTAATACGCCGCAAGGACGTCATTGGTTTTGAAGTGAACGTAAATGACGTCCAGCCCCATTCATGGACGACTTACGCAAAATTTTAAAATTTCGACGCGGGAACGACGGCCATACTTAACATTGTTACGCCGCACTTATGCCACCATATAGCAGGGTTAACTATACGCTGGGAAAAGCCTAACGTAAACAGCGCCATTCACAGACGACTTACGCAAACGACATAACTTTTTAAAATGTCGACACGGAAGGGACGTCCATACTTAACATTGGCTGCGCCTCATGTAGCAGGGGCAACTTTATGCCGGGAAAAGCCTAACGTAAACGGCGTAACTTTACTGCGTCAGCCGGGCGTACGTTTTGGGAATTCGCGTATCTAGCTAATTTGCATACCCTGCGCGGAGTTTGACGGAAGCGCCACCTAGCGGCCAGCGTAAAAAATGCAGTTTAGATACGACGGCGTAAGAGACTTACGCCTGTCGGATCTAACGGCTATCTATGCGTAACTGATTCCAAGAATCAGGCGCATAGATACGACGGCGCAACGCAGAGATACGACGGCGTATCTGGAGAAACGTTGTCGTATCTCGGTTGTGAATCTGGGCCTTAATGTCTGTATACCTGCACTGTCATCATTGTAGGGGCCCCAGAGCATTACTTTGCCCAGGGGCCCATGATGCTATTAACCACTTCCCGACCGCCGCATGTACATTTACGTCGGCAGAATGGCACGTACAGGCAGATGGGCGTACAGGTACGTCCCTGCCTTTCCGCGGGTCGGGGGTCCGATCGGGACATGCGGCGGTTGGGCTCCCGCGGGGAGCGATCCGGGACGACAGCGCGGCTATTCGTTTATAGCCGCTCCGTCGCGATCGCTCCCCGGAGCTGAAGAACGGGGAGTGCAGTATGTAAACACGGCTTCCCCGTGCTTCACTGTGGCGGCGCATCGATCGTGTGTTCCCTTTTATAGGGAGACTCGATCGATGACGTCAGTCCTACAGCCACACCCCCCTACAGTTGTAAACACACACTAGGTGAACCCTAAATCCTACAGCGCCCCCTGTGGTTAACTCCCAAACTGCAACTGTCATTTTCACAATAAACAATGCAATTTAAATACATTTTTTTTGCTGTGAAAATGACAATGGTCCCAAAAATGTGTCAAAATTGTCCGAAGTGTCCGCCATAATGCCGCAGTCACGAAAAAAAATCGCTGATCGCCGCCACTAGTAGTTAAAAAAAAAATAAAATAAATAAAACTATCCCCTATTTTGTAAACGCTATAAATTTTGCGCAAACCAATCGATAAACGCTTATTGCGATATTATTATTATTGCGATATATTTTTTTTTACCAAAAATATGTAGAAGAATACGTATCGGCCTAAACTGAGGAAAAAAAAAATGTTATATATGTTTTTGGGGATATTTATTATAGAAAAAGTAAAAAATATTGCATTTTTTTTCAAAATTGTCGCTCTATTTTTGTTTATAGCGCAAAAAAATAAAAACCGCAGAGGTGATCAAATACCACCAAAAGAAAGCTCTATTTGTGGGGAAAAAAGGACACCAATTTTGTTTGGGAGCCACGTCGCACGACCGCGCAATTGTCTGTTTAAGCGACGCAGTGCCGAACTGTAAAAACACCTTGGGTCTTTAGGCAGCATATTGGTCCGGTCCTTAAGTGGTTAAAAGGACACCAAGGCGGGCAGGAGGGGGTTAAGCTGATGATTGGCGGTTTGTGATATCAGAGAAGTCGCTTCGATCATTTCGATCGCCAGATTGCAGATACCGTCTTATCCTTCCTGGTTCAACCGCCATCCTCCGCCACCGTCATTTGTTAGATATGAACCCGAACCTAGCGGCGTGCACTTTGCTCTGTGTAATGGAAGCGATCGTTACTTTTTTCCATCCTTTGTTCTCAATGCTGCTGATCTCCCGCAGCCCATTTGCAGCCGCTTCCAGCGATTGGCCCCCTGGCGTTTCTCGGGGTGGGTTTCCCCGGTGGTGACGACGCCGGTGTGTTTGGCGTGCGCTGAACCCCCTGTAATGTCTATCGGCGGCCTGGGTGACCACAAATAGTAGAGCGTTGTCGCCCTAAAACAGGAAGTGCGGGAATAAGGACCTTGAATGGCAGGATCAACAGGGATTGTTTTTCATGAAAGCTGCAGATTTACAAATGTTGTCAGTTATCACTTGATCGTAGGCTGTGACCCCCCCACCCCTCCCCCATAGGCGGACTTCCTGCCCAATAAACTGCCTTTACTAGCTGATAAGGGAATAATCTCGGATGCGCCGGCGGTATAACACAGAAGATCATTCATCACACTGACAGGCCAGGGAACCTCTATAGACATGGATGGGAAGGGGGGGAGCTGTGTCATTGGAAGGTAAACCGTACAATGCTGGGAGTTGTAGTTCTCTGTGTTTTTTGGTGTGGTGGTTGGGGGGATGGTAAGTCTAGTTATAACCTGTTCTGTAGTCAGTGGCCATGCTGGGAGTTGTAGTGGATGTTCTGTAGTCATTGGCCACGCTGGGAGTTGTAGTGGATGTTCTGTAGTAAATGCCCATGCTGGGAGTTGTAGTGAATGTTCTGTAGTCATTGGCCACGCTGGGAGTTGTAGTGAATGTTCTGTAGTCATTGGCCATGCTGGGAGTTGTAGTGAATGTTCTGTAGTCAGTGGCCACGCTGGGAGTTGTAGTGGATGTTCTGTAGTCATTGGCCATGCTGGGAGTTGTAGTGGATGTTCTGTAGTCAGTGGCCACGCTGGGAGTTGTAGTGAATGTTCTGTAGTCAGTGGCCATGCTGGGAGTTGTAGTGAATGTTCTGTAGTCATTGGCCACGCTGGGAGTTGTAGTGGATGTTCTGTAGTCAGTGGCCACGCTGGGAGTTGTAGTGGATGTTCTGTAGTCAGTGGCCACGCTGGGAGTTGTAGTGAATGTTCTGTAGTCAGTGGCCATGCTGGGAGTTGTAGTGAATGTTCTGTAGTCAGTGGCCACGCTGGGAGTTGTAGTGAATGTTCTGTAGTCAGTGCCCATGCTGGGAGTTGTAGTGGTTGTTCTGTAGTCAGTGGCCACGCTGGGAGTTGTAGTGAATGTTCTGTAGTCAGTGGCCATGCTGGGAGTTGTAGTGAATGTTCTGTAGTCATTGGCCACGCTGGGAGTTGTAGTGAATGTTCTGTAGTCATTGGCCACGCTGGGAGTTGTAGTGGATGTTCTGTAGTCAGTGGCCACGCTGGGAGTTGTAGTGGATGTTCTGTAGTCATTGGCCATGCTGGGAGTTGTAGTGGATGTTCTGTAGTCAGTGGCCATGCTGGGAGTTGTAGTGGATGTTCTGTAGTCCGTGGCCACGCTGGGATTAGTAGTGGTTGTTCTGTAGTAAGTGCCCATGCTGGGAGTTGTAGTGGATGTTCTGTAGCCATGCTGGGAGTTGTAGTGGATGTTCTGTAATCAGTGGCCATGCTGGGATTAAATATTGGGTCTGATTATAACGCATTGTTTTGTAGTCAGTGGCCACACTGGGAGTTGTAGTAGATTTTCTATAGTCCATGCCCATGCTGGGAGTTGTAGTGGATATTCTGTAGTAAGTGGCCATACTGGGAGTTGTAGTGGATGTTCTGCAGCCACACTGGGAGTTGTAGTGGATTTTCTATAGTCAGTGCCCATGCTGGCTGGGAGTTGTAGTGGATGTTCTGTAGCCATGCTGGGAGTTGTAGTGGATGTTCTGTAGCCATGCTGGGAGTTGTAATGGATGTTCTGTAGTCAGTGGCCATGCTGGGAGTTGTAGTGAATGTTCTGTAGCCATGCTGGGATTGTAGTGGATGTTCTGTAGTCAGTGGCCATGCTGGGAGTTGTAGTGGATGTTCTGTAGTCAGTGGCCATGCTGGGAGTGGTAGCGGATGTTGGATAGTTAGAGGGCTTGCTGGGAGTTGTAGTTCTCTATATTGGGTCTGATTATAACGTATTGTGCTCTTTCTCTCTCTCTACAGGTCTCTGCTGCTTTTCTTGGTCCTCCTCTTGGGGGTCTCAGCAGAAGAACCTCCCCCCGTCACCTCTGCCCAGTACTTATGGGGGGAGTTCTGGATGGTACGTTTCTTTTTAAACATTGCCGGGTACGGGACAATCCTGATCCCGGGATATATACTCATACAGTACCTCAAACGCAAGAACTACCTGGAGACCGGTGAGTGCCGCTCATGTTCCGTCTGTTTGTCTTGTCACCGTTATCATTGTGTTTCTCTTCAGAGGATGAGACGTCCTTTTTGCCGTTTTTTGTTTGTTTTTGTGTCCGGGGAGTCCTGATGCAGATACATATATTGGCCCAGATTCAAGAAGCAATTGCGCCTGTGTAACCATAGTTACACAGCGCAATTGCTTACTTGCTCCGGCGTTACGAATGCTCCTGATTCAGGAACATCGTAACGCCGACTGCAGCCTAAAATCTGCGTGGCATAAGGCTCTTATGCCACGCATATCTTAGGCTGCATTCTAGCGATGACCGCTAGGGGGCGCTCCCATTGTGCTCAGTGTATAGTATGCAAATTGCATACTAACACCGATTCACAATGTTGCGCGAGCCCTGCGTACGCAAGTTACGTCGTTTCTGTACGGCGTGTTAAGCGTAAGGCTGCCCCTTCTAATAGTAGGGGCAGCCAATGCTAAAGTATACCCGTCGTTCCCGCGTTGCGAAATTATTATTTCACGTAGTTTGCGTAAGTGATTTGTGAATGGCGCTGGCCGCCATTGACGTTCACTTGGAAGCAAATGACGTCCTTGCGACGTCATTTGCCGCAATGCACGTCGGGAAAGTTTCCCGACGGAGCATGCGCTCGGCGCAGGAGCGCGCCTAATTTAAATGATTCCCGCCCCCTACGGGATCATTTAAATTGCGTGCTCTAGCGCCGGGCAATTTTGCCGGCGTGCCCGCGCAATTCACAGAGCTTCTGCTCCGTGAATCAAGGGCAGCAGAGCAAATTTGCGGGGGCGCAGGGCAAAATCGTTGCCCTGCGCCTCCGTAAATAATGCGCAGATCTCTTTGAATCCGGGCCAGTGTTTTTATGTGGCCTCTACTTTATAAACAATCCTTTGTGATCCTAGTGGCGTTTTCCATAACAATGGTGGGAGGTCGGGGCTCCAAGTCAGCTGGCTTTTAGGGTCCCCAGGGCTTAGAGGTGACATTTCACCCTTTGAGGTTATTCGTAGGAACCGTCTGTTTTATAGGTCTCAGAATAAAGAGAGATGGGCAGCAGGGGTCCGAGTATGGGGAGAGATGGACAGTGGGGGTCAAAGTATAGATCAACGTGTGCAGTTTGGGTCCCAGTATGAAGAGAATTGCACAGTCAGGGTCCCAGTACAGAGATACAGTTGGGGTCCCAATATGAAGAATTTTGGACAGCTGTGGTCCCAATATGGGAAATGATTAACAGTTGGGCTCACAGTATGGAGAGAGGTGGGCAGTGTGGGTCCCAGTAGAGGGAGGTATGGACAGTTGTGGCCCCAGTAGAGAGAGGTATGGACAGTTATGGCCCCGGTAGAGAGAGGTATGGACAGTTGGGGTCCCAGTAGAGAGAGGTATGGACAGTTGTGGCCCCGGTAGAGAGAGGTATGGGCAGTTGTGACCCCGGTAGAGAGAGGTATGGACAGTTGGGGTCCCGGTAGAGAGAGGTATGGATAGTTGGGGTCCCAGTAGAGAGAGGTATGAGCAGTTGGGATCCCAGTAGAGAGAGGTATGAGCAGTTGGGATCCCAGTAGAGAGAGGTATGGACAGTTGTGGCCCCCGGGAAAGAGAGAGGTATGGACAGTTGGGGTCCCAGTAGAGAGAGGTATGGACAGTTGTGGCCCCCAGTAGAGAGAGGTATGGACAGTTGGGGTCCCAGTAGAGAGAGGTATGGACAGTTGGGGTCCCAGTAGAGAGAGGTATGGACAGTTGTGGCCCCCAGTAGAGAGAGGTATGGACAGTTAGGGTCCCAGTAGAGAGAGGTATGGACAGTTGGGGTCCCGGTAGAGAGAGGTATGGGCAGTTGGGATCCCAGTAGAGATAGGTATGGGCAGTTGGGATCCCAGTAGAGAGAGGTATGGGCAGTTGGGATCCTAGTAGAGAGAGGTATGGGCAGTTGGGGTCCCAGTAGAGGGAGGTATGGACAGTTGGGGTCCCAGTAGAGGGAGGTATGGACAGTTGTGGCCCTGGTAGAGAGAGGTATGGACAGTTGGGGTCCCAGTAGAGAGAGGTATGGACAGTTGTGGCCCTGGTAGAGAGAGGTATGAGCAGTTGGGATCCCAGTAGAGATAGGTATGGGCAGTTGTGGCCCCAGTAGAGAGAGGTATGGACAGTTGGGGTCCCAGTAGAGAGAGGTATGGACAGTTGTGGCCCTGGTAGAGAGAGGTATGGACAGTTGTGGCCCCAGTAGAGAGAGGTATGGACAGTTGGGGTCCCAGTAGAGAGAGGTATGGACAGTTGTGGCCCTGGTAGAGAGAGGTATGAGCAGTTGGGATCCCAGTAGAGATAGGTATGGGCAGTTGGGATCCCAGTAGAGAGAGGTATGGGCAGTTGGGATCCTAGTAGAGAGAGGTATGGGCAGTTGGGGTCCCAGTAGAGGGAGGTATGGACAGTTGGGGTCCCAGTAGAGAGAGGTATGGACAGTTGTGGCCCTGGTAGAGAGAGGTATGGACAGTTGTGGCCCCAGTAGAGAGAGGTATGGA
Source organism: Rana temporaria (assembly GCF_905171775.1). NCBI lineage: Eukaryota > Metazoa > Chordata > Amphibia > Anura > Ranidae > Rana > Rana temporaria. The sequence continues at coordinate 471,086,253 of NC_053492.1, read as the reverse complement.
CAGTTGGGGTCCCAGAAGAGAGAGGTATGGACAGTTATGGCCCCGGTAGAGAGAGGTATGGACAGTTGGGGTCCCGGTAGAGAGAGGTATGGATAGTTGGGGTCCCAGTAGAGAGAGGTATGAGCAGTTGGGATCCCAGTAGAGAGAGGTATGAGCAGTTGGGATCCCAGTAGAGAGAGGTATGGACAGTTGTGGCCCCCGGGAAAGAGAGAGGTATGGACAGTTGGGGTCCCAGTAGAGAGAGGTATGGACAGTTGTGGCCCCCAGTAGAGAGAGGTATGGACAGTTGGGGTCCCAGTAGAGAGAGGTATGGACAGTTGGGGTCCCAGTAGAGAGAGGTATGGACAGTTGTGGCCCCCAGTAGAGAGAGGTATGGACAGTTAGGGTCCCAGTAGAGAGAGGTATGGACAGTTGGGGTCCCGGTAGAGAGAGGTATGGGCAGTTGGGATCCCAGTAGAGATAGGTATGGGCAGTTGGGATCCCAGTAGAGAGAGGTATGGGCAGTTGGGATCCTAGTAGAGAGAGGTATGGGCAGTTGGGGTCCCAGTAGAGGGAGGTATGGACAGTTCGGGTCCCAGTAGAGGGAGGTATGGACAGTTGTGGCCCTGGTAGAGAGAGGTATGGACAGTTGGGGTCCCAGTAGAGAGAGGTATGGACAGTTGTGGCCCTGGTAGAGAGAGGTATGAGCAGTTGGGATCCCAGTAGAGATAGGTATGGGCAGTTGTGGCCCCAGTAGAGAGAGGTATGGACAGTTGGGGTCCCAGTAGAGAGAGGTATGGACAGTTGTGGCCCTGGTAGAGAGAGGTATGGACAGTTGTGGCCCCAGTAGAGAGAGGTATGGACAGTTGGGGTCCCAGTAGAGAGAGGTATGGACAGTTGTGGCCCTGGTAGAGAGAGGTATGAGCAGTTGGGATCCCAGTAGAGAGAGGTATGGGCAGTTGGGATCCTAGTAGAGAGAGGTATGGGCAGTTGGGGTCCCAGTAGAGGGAGGTATGGACAGTTGGGGTCCCAGTAGAGAGAGGTATGGACAGTTGTGGCCCTGGTAGAGAGAGGTATGGACAGTTGTGGCCCCAGTAGAGAGAGGTATGGACAGTTGGGGTCCCAGTAGAGAGAGGTATGGACAGTTGTGGCCCTGGTAGAGAGAGGTATGGACAGTTGGGGTCCCAGTAGAGCAGTGTTTCTCAATTCCAGTCCTCAGGCCCCCCCAACAGGTCAGGTTTTCAGGATTTCCCTCAGATGAAAAGGCTGTGGTGATTACTAAGGCAGTGAAACTGATCAAATCACCTGTGCAAAATAATGGAAATCCTGAAAACCTGACCTGTTGGGGGGCCTGAGGACTGGAATTGAGAAACACTGCAGTAGAGAGAGGTGGAGACAGTTGGGATCCCGGTAGAGAGAGGTGGGGCCAGTTGGGATCCCGGTAGAGAGAGGTGGGACCAGTTGGGGTCCCGGTAAAGAGAGGTGGGACCAGTTGGGGTCCCAGTAGAGAGAGGTGGGGCCAGTTGGGGTCCCGGTAGAGAGAGGTGGGGCCAGTTGGGGTCCCGGTAAAGAGAGGTGGGACCAGTTGGGGTCCCAGTAGAGAGAGGTGGGGCCAGTTGGGGTCCCGGTAGAGAGAGGTGGGGCCAGTTGGGGTCCCGGTAGAGAGAGGTGGGACCAGTTGGGGTCCCGGTAGAGAGAGGTGGGGCCAGTTGGGGTCCCGGTAGAGAGAGGTGGGACCAGTTGGGGTCCCGGTAGAGAGAGGTGGGGCCAGTTGGGGTCCCAGTATGGAGAAAAACGGACACTTGGGGTCCCAGTATGGAGAAAAACGGACACTTGGGTTCCCAGTATGAAGTAGCCAACGCATATAGCGAAATGTCGTAGACTTTTTTTCCTGACATATCTGCTGATATGATGGAGAAAATCCAGGAAGAATTATCAGATCGTCATTTAATATCTGTGTGTTTGTGTTTCTCATCTTTTCACTACAATCTCTATTTAGGAATATTGTGGCAGATTTCTTGGTATATTTGGCGTCGCCCATTCCGACTCTTCCCTCCTCTCTTCCTTGCAGGTCGGGGGATATGTTTTCCACTAATAAAGTCCTGCGTGTTTGGCCATGAGACAAAGGCTTTGGCTCCCGATGAACCTTCATCTGCCGCCCGGGTAGAAGGTGACCCCAGTACCTCCCAGCAGGCTCTTAAACTTCTCTTCTGTGCAGCCGGACTCCAGGTGAGAAGCGGAGACACTCGTGATAAGAGCAGAAGGGAGAAATCCGGGATTACATTGGAAAGTAGAAACCTAGGATGAGAGCAGAAGGGGGGACACAGACACCTGGGATGAGGGCAGAAGGGGGGACACGGACACCTGGGATGAGGGCAGAAGGGGGGACACGGACACCTGGGATGAGGGCAGAAGGGGGGACACGGACACCTGGGATGAGGGCAGAAGGGGGGACACGGACACCTGGGATGAGGGCAGAAGGGGGGACACGGACACCTGGGATGAGGGCAGAAGGGGGGACACGGACACCTGGGATGAGGGCAGAAGGGGGGACACGGACACCTGGGATGAGGGCAGAAGGGGGGACACGGACACCTGGGATGAGGGCAGAAGGGGGGACACGGACACCTGGGATGAGGGCAGAAGGGGGGGGGACACCTGGGAAGAGGGCAGAAGGGGGGGGACACCTGGGAAGGGGGAGGGGACACCTGGGAAGAGGGCAGAAGGGGGAGGGGACACCTGGGAAGAGGGCAGAAGGGGAGGGGACACCTGGGAAGAGGGCAGAAGGGGGAGGGGACACCTGGGAAGAGGGCAGAAGGGGGAGGGGACACCTGGGAAGAGGGCAGAAGGGGGGGGGGGACACCTTGGAAGAGGGCAGAAGGGGGGGACACCTTGGAAGAGGGCAGAAGGTGGGAACACCTTGGAAGAGGGCAGAAGTGGGGGGGGACACCTTGAAAGAAGTGGGGGGGGGGGGGCACCTGGGATTGAAGGGGGGAGGGCACCTAGGATGAGAGCTGAAGGTGGATTCAGAAGGGGGGATACCTGGGATGAGGACAGAAGGGGGGACCTGAGATGTGGGCAGAAGGGGTACACCTGGGATGAGAGCTGAAGGTGGATGCAGAAGGGGGGACACCTGGGATTTGAGGGCAGAAGGGGGGACACCTGGGATTTGAGGGCAGAAGGGGGGACACCTGGGATTTGAGGGCAGAAGGGGGGACACCTGGGATTTGAGGGCAGAAGGGGGGACACCTGGGATGATGGCAGAAGGGGGGACACACGGGATGAGAGCTGAAGGTGGATGCAGAAGGGGGGGGACACCTGGGATGAGAGCAGAAGGGGGGACACCTGGGATGAGAGCTGAAGGTGGATGCAGAAGGGGGGGGCACCTGGGATGAGAGCAGAAGGGGGGACACCTGGGATGAGAGCAGAAGGGGGGGACACCTGGGATGAGAGCAGAAGGGGGGGACACCTGGGATGAGAGCAGAAGGGGGGACACCTGGGATGAGAGCTGAAGGTGGATGCAGAAGGAGGGGGGACACCTGGGATGAGAGCAGAAGGGGGGACACCTGGGATGAGAGCTGAAGGTGGATGCAGAAGGGGGGGGGCACCTGGGATGAGAGCAGAAGGGGGGACACCTGGGATGGAGGCAGAAGGGGGGACACCTGGGATGGAGGCAGAAGGGGGGACACCTGGGATGGAGGCAGAAGGGGGGACACCTGGGATGGAGGCAGAAGGGGGGACACCTGGGATGGAGGCAGAAGGGGGGACACCTGGGATGGAGGCAGAAGGGGGGACACCTGGGATGGAGGCAGAAGGGGGGGACACCTGGGATGGAGGCAGAAGGGGGGACACCTGGGATGGAGGCAGAAGGGGGGACACCTGGGATGGAGGCAGAAGGGGGGACACCTGGGATGGAGGCAGAAGGGGGGACACCTGGGATGGAGGCAGAAGGGGGGACACCTGGGATGGAGGCAGAAGGGGGGACACCTGGGATGGAGGCAGAAGGGGGGACACCTGGGATGAGAGCTGAAGGTGGATGCAGAAGGGGGGGGCACCTGGGATGAGAGCAGAAGGGGGGACACCTGGGATGAGAGCAGAAGGGGGGGACACCTGGGATGAGAGCAGAAGGGGGGACACCTGGGATGAGAGCAGAAGGGGGGACACCTGGGATGGAGGCAGAAGGGGGGACACCTGGGATGGAGGCAGAAGGGGGGACACCTGGGATGGAGGCAGAAGGGGGGACACCTGGGATGGAGGCAGAAGGGGGTACACCTGGGATGGAGGCAGAAGGGGGGACACCTGGGATGGAGGCAGAAGGGGGGACACCTGGGATGGAGGCAGAAGGGGGGACACCTGGGATGAGAGCAGAAGGGGGGACACCTGGGATGAGAGCTGAAGGTGGATGCAGAAGGGGGGGGCACCTGGGATGAGAGCAGAAGGGGGGACACCTGGGATGAGAGCAGAAGGGGGGACACCTGGGATGAGAGCAGAAGGGGGGACACCTGGGATGAGAGCAGAAGGGGGGACACCTGGGATGGAGGCAGAAGGGGGGACACCTGGGATGGAGGCAGAAGGGGGGACACCTGGGATGGATGCAGAAGGGGGGGGGCACCTGGGATGAGAGCAGAAGGGGGGACACCTGGGTTGAGAGCTGAAGGTGGATGCAGAAGGAGGGGGGACACCTGAGATGAGAGCAGAAGGGGGGACACCTGGGATGAGAGCTGAAGGTGGATGCAGAAGGGGGGACACCTGGGATGAGAGCTGAAGGTGGATGCAGAAGGGGGGACACCTGGGATGAGAGCTGAAGGTGGATGCAGAAGGGGGGACACCTGGGATGAGAGCAGAAGGGGGGACACCTGGGATGAGAGCAGAAGGGGGGACACCTGGGATGAGAGCAGAAGGGGGGACACCTGGGATGGAGGCAGAAGGGGGGACACCTGGGATGGAGGCAGAAGGGGGGACACCTGGGATGGAGGCAGAAGGGGGGGACACCTGGGATGGGGGCAGAAGGGGGGGGACACCTGGGATGGGGGCAGAAGGGGGGGACACCTGGGATGAGGGCAGAAGGGGGGGACACCTGGGATGAGGGCAGAAGGGGGGGACACCTGGGATGGGGGCAGAAGGGGGGACACCTGGGATGGGGGCAGAAGGGGGCAGACCTGGGATGAGGGCAGAAGGGGGGACACCTGGGATGAGAGCAGAAGGGGGGGACACCTGGGATGGGGGCAGAAGGGGCGACACCTGGGATGAGGGCAGAAGGGGGGGGGACACCTGGGATGAGGTTATAAGTGAGAATCTCATGATAAGATCAGAAGTAAGAAGACGGGGATCGGAGCAGAAGGGACAGATGCGGAATGGAAGGGATAACGGGGGGACATCTTGGTAATCTGTGTTTCTCTCCACTCAGATCTCCTACCTGACATGGGGGGTCCTGCAGGAGCGTGTCATGACCCGTACCTACACTGGCACAGAACCTGGCACCCCCGGAGAAAAGTTCAGAGACTCTCAGTTCTTGGTGTTCATGAATCGGATCTTGGCCCTGACCGTGTCCGGAATCTACTGCGCCCTCACCAAACAGCCTCGCCATGGTGCGCCCATGTACAAATACTCCTTCGCCTCTCTGTCCAACGTCCTCAGCAGCTGGTGCCAGTACGAAGCTCTCAAGTTCATCAGTTTCCCCACCCAAGTCCTGGCCAAAGCCTCGAAGGTCATCCCCGTCATGTTGATGGGAAAGCTGGTCTCACATAAGAGTTACGAGTATTGGGAGTATTTCACCGCTGTCCTCATTTCCATCGGGGTCAGCATGTTCCTGCTGTCCAATGGGGGAGGTTCTCGCCCTTCTGGGGTCACCACTTTCTCCGGAGTGGTCATTTTGACCGGCTACATCGCGTTCGACAGCTTCACGTCCAACTGGCAGGACTCTCTCTTTAAATACAAGATGTCTTCCGTGCAGATGATGTTTGGCGTCAACCTCTTCTCCTGCCTCTTCACCGTCTTCTCTTTGCTGGAGCAAGGCGGCCTGCAGGAGGCGATCCTCTTCATGTCCCGCCACCCGGACTTCGCTTTCCACGCCGCCCTCCTCTCCGTCTGTTCGGCTTTCGGCCAGCTCTTCATCTTCTACACCATCAGCAAGTTTGGGGCGGCCGTGTTCACCATCATTATGACTTTGCGCCAGGCCCTGGCGATCCTTTTGTCGTGTTTGCTGTACGGTCACCCGGTCACGCCGATCGGCTCGGTGGGGGTGGCGGTGGTTTTCCTGGCCTTATTCCTCCGCGTCTACGCCCGAAGCCGCATGAAGAGGAAGGGGAGGAAGGCGGCGGATAACGCGGCGGTGCAGAAGGTGTAAAATGGCCTTCAGGTCGCCGGGGATTCCGCCCTGCGACTTATTACCGACCTATTTAAAGGGTCCTCGTCTCCTGGACTGATGGGAAGTTTAAAGCTGGCTGCTGCGCTGGCTTTAGTTGGCACACCGTGGTGGCGATAACCTGAACTTTTGTGCCGACCGTCTACCTGCAGACCAAACTTTTCTGCAAGTGCAGAGCAAACAAAGTATTTGTGAGTTTTAGTTTTTTTTTTATTTTACTTTAGAAGCAATCAATTATTAAATGGTACATTTACATTGTCGTCTGATGTATTATTTATTACTTATTAACCACTTGACTTCTGGAAGGTTTTACCCGCTTCGTGACCAGGCCATTTTTTGCACACTGTGACCCGCGGCTCCGGAGCTAGGTCGAAGCTGCGTCCTTAACCTAATGTTATGGCCGCGGCTCCGGAGCTAGGCCGAAGCTGCGGCCATAACATTAGGAAAGGCCGCGGCTTCGGCCTAGCTCCGGAGCTGCGGCCATAACATTAGGAAAGGCTTCGGCCTAGCTCCGGAGCCGCGGCCATCTTGGTACACCCGGCAGCGGCCCTCCTCTCTGTTTACACCCACAGAGGAGGAGGTGCCAGCACTTGTGGGACACACCGCTGGGAGTCATACTACCTGGGGGGGTCTGTCTGCCTGTTACTACTTGGGGGGTGTCTGCCTGCCTGTTACTACCTGGGGGTGTCTTTTTGTTACTGGGGGGGGGTCTGCACCGAGGGGGTTCTTTACTGAGGGGGGGCTACAGTCGCCGGGAGGGGGGGGGGTGACACAATTTTTTTCTGCACCGGGTGACACCAACCCTAGTGACGCCACTGCAGTGGGGGAGATGTGAATATTACAGTGGGGGAGAATTTTTATTATTATTTTTTTTTACCGATCCGAAAAATATATATAGTGTGTGTGTGTGTGTGTATATGTATATATATATATATATATATATATATATATATATATATATATATATATATATATATATATATATATATATATATATATATATATATTAGTGCTGTCAAGCGATTAAAATTTTTAATCGCATTAATGTCATAGTTAACTCACGATTAATCGCGCCAAAAAAATTTTTTTTGTTTTCTTATTTATTTTTTATTTTTTTATAATATTAAATTGTGTTTTTTTAATTTTTTTACATTTTGATCACTTTTATTGCTGTCACAAGGAATGTAAACATCCCTTGTGACAGCAATAGGTGGTGACAGGTACTCTTTATGGAGGGATCGGGGTCTAAAAGACCTCCGAGCCCTCCTTTGCACTTCAAAGTATTCAGATCGCCGAAAACGGCGATTCTGAATACTGTGTACTTTTTTAAATCCGGCGCCATTAGCAGCCGAGAAACCCGGACGTGACGTCATGACGTCGCTTCCGTGGTTTCAATGCGGAGACTGAATCAAAGCCGCTTACGGCTTAGTGTCAGTCTCCGCCTGGACACGGAAGGCGCCGGATGGAGGATCGGGTCTCCCGGTGGGACGGGAGGCCCGGTCAGAGCGGCGAAAGGCGGCGGGAGGGGGGGGATGTCCCCTCCCGCTCCTCCGGCATAACAACCGAGCGGTTTTTAGCCGCATCGGTTGTTATGTTTGGATAGCCGATCGCCCGCTCTAAACAACGGTACCGGGATGATGCCTGCGGCTGCAGGCATCATCCCGGTATAACCCCCGAACGCCGCCTCGTTAATCGCGCGATAAAAAAATTGACGGCGTTAACGTGGGTTTGCGTTAACGCCGTTAATAGCGCGTTTAACTGACAGCACATATATATATATATATATATATATATATATATATATATATATATATATATATATATATATATATATATATAAAATAGGGCTGTTACTGATCAAAGTGTTCGATTAATCGTTTTTTTTTTTTTAATCGACTAATTTCGATTAATTATAACGCACATGCAGATCCAACTACTTTTAGTTGATCTCCTTGCAGGCTGATTCCCAGTGCAGCTACCAACCACTGGAAAAATGGATGGCAGGATACAAAAAAACACACAAAGGCAGCGCTCGATGGGAATAGCATTAAAACTTTTAGGGCCAGATCCACAAAGAACGTACGGCGGCGTATCTATTGATACGCCGCGTAAGTTCTACGATGCGTCGTCGTATCTTTGTTTTGTATCCACAAAACAAGATACGACTGAATGTGGGCTAGATCCGACTGACGCACGTCTTAGTACACCGTCGTATCTTAGGTGCATATTTACACTGGCCGCTAGGTGGCACTTCCGTTGATTTCCGCGTAGAGTATGCAAATTAGCTAGATACGCCGATTGTCAAACGTACGTCCGCCTGGCGAATTTTTTTTTACGTCGTTTACTTAAGGCTTTTTTCGGCGTAACGTTACCCCTGCCTCTATGAGGTGTACGCAATGTTAGGTATGGACGTTGGGACAGCGTCGAATTTTCCGTCGTTTGCGTAAATCGTTCCCGAATAGGGCTTTGCGGAAGTTACGTTCACGTCGAAAGCATTGACTATTTGCAACGTGATTTTTCGCATGCGCACTGGGATACGTCCACGCCGTTCGTAAAAAGCGTCAATTACGTGGGGTCATACCAGATTACCATACAACACGCCCACTCCGAACCTACTTTGAATTACGCGGGCTTACGCCGGCAGATTTACGTTATGCCGGCCCGCATATGGGAGCAAGTTCTTTGTGGATACCCTAGGAGCCACTCTGATTTACGGCGGCGTAGCGCATATGAGATGCGCTACGCCCGCCTAAATATACGCCCGTTTTTGTGGATCTGGCCCTAATAGTCTAAGTAGGTGACCAAATAAATATTGCACTGGAGATAAAATCGATGTAGCTACATAAACTGTAAAAATGGTGCGAGTAATACCAAACGGTAGCAAAAGCAGTCATAAAAACAAGTAGCTAAGTGTGATACTGGTATAAAAATGTGTACAACGATATCACTGCTGAATCCAGATGAGGAGGGGTTAACATCAGTCCGTCGGCATGTAGATGTCCCATGAAGGGAACTATCACAACTCCCAGTGGATGGTTGTAGAATCCCAGGTTGATAGAGGGAAGTGTAACAGCCCTTGCGTGTGGCAGATAGTAAGGTCCCGCCGACATGCAGATATAAAGGCACAGCAAAGGAGCCCTTCAGATGGACACGGCAAGCCCCGCCGGTGTCCGTGACGTCACCGGATCTCCGACGGAACTCCCTGAAGGCCCAGAAGGCGGCGGAGAGGTGAGTACCGATCAAAAGAATTTTGGTCGATCAAAAAAATTAAAGATTAATCAATGAATTAATATTTAATTTCCACAGCCCTAGTATATATATATAAAAAAAAAAATTCTTTGGGCCAGATTCACATAATAAGTACGCCGGAGTATCTGCTGATACTCCGGCGTACTTTCAAAATTGCCGCGTCGTATCTTTTTTTTGAATTCTCAAACAAAGATACAACGGCATTTGGCTAAGATCCGACAGGCATACGCCTTCGGATCTTAGGATGCAATACTTCGGCGCCCGCTGGGTGGAGTTTGCGTAGTTTTCCGCGTCGGGTATGCTAATTAGCTGTTTACGGCGATCCACGAAGGTATGCGCGTTCGTCGCATTCTCTTACGTCGTCGCTAGTCGGCTTTTCCCGTCGTAAAGTTGCGACTGCTATTTAGGTGGTGTAAAAATAGACATCCCATGTTAAAGTATGGCCGTCGTTCCCGCGTCGAATTTAAATTATTTTTTATTTTTTTCGTAAGACGTCCGGGAATAGGAAAGGACGTAACGCACGTCGCCGTTCAAAAAATTACGTCGGTGCGACGTCATTTCGCGCAAAGCACGGCGGGAAATTTCAAAACGGAGCATGCGCAGTACGTTCGGCGCGGGAACGCGCCTAATTTAAATGATACACGCCCCATTTGAATTAGGCGGGCTTGCGCCGGACGGCTTTGCGCTACGCCGCCGCAAGTTTACAGGCAAGTGCTTTGTGAATCAAGCACTTGCGCTGAAAACTTGCGGCGGTGTAACGTAAATGACATGCGTTACGCCGCCGCAAATGTATGTGAATCTGGCCCTTTATTTATATTTCTACACTTTCCTTTTATAATTTTTTTTTTTTTATATTATCACTATTACAGGGAATGTAAACATTCCTTGTAATAGGAATAGGGCATGACAGGTACATAAGTCCCCACATCTCACCTATTAAGTCAGAGATCAAAAAATAAATATATATCTCTGACTTCCCGTGAATGCAGCCTCACTGTGCCCCATCATCACTCCAGATTTACCATTGCCTAGAGAGATGATGGATCTCACACACACTGGGCATCTCCCGCTGTGTGTCACGGAGCTGGGTCTGTGTAACAAGGTCCTGCTCCCCTAGACCGGCTTGTTTCATAGGCGGAACACTGATTCAATCTACTATCACACAAGCTGGTCTGGGGGGGTGTGTCCTTGTTACACCACGCCGCCGAACACAGACCCAGCTCCGTGACACACAGCGTGAGATGCCCCACTGTGTGCGTGATACACAAGAGGAGGAGAGCGCTGCAGCCTCAGCTCAAAGCGGCACCAGGGCAGTCCAGCCCTGCCGCTCTATGTCCTCCGGTTGACTGTTTCCTGGCTGATCGCTTCAGACAGGAAACAATCAGCCTGATCCGTCCCTGCACCTCCCTCGCCCTGCACTAAATTCCACTCGCAAAATGCGAGCAGGCGAGTGGCATTTTTGAGGGCTGATTATTATTACACATTTATATAGCTCTGACATATACCGCAGTGCTGTACAGAGAACATTGAGCCAGTCACGTCTGCCTCTGCAGCAGGTGAGCTTACACTCTAATGTCCCTCTAGATCAGGGGGTCTCAAACTGTTGGCCCCTCCAGCTGTTGCGAAACTACAAAACCCATCATACCTCTACCTGTGGGAGTCGTGCTTGTAAACTGTCAGCCTTGCAATGCCTCATGGGACTTGTTGTTTCGCAACAGCTGGAGGGCCGCCAGTTTGAGATCCCCTGGTCTAGACAATGCGGCACTTACCCGAATACAGTAAAGGCACATAGAGCCAGAACCGGGGCATTTTACATTTAAGACTCTGTAATATTGCAGTTACTAATGAATACAATTTAGATGTCCCGTATTATTACCTGGGGGGTGGCTGTTGAGCAAGTCTAGCTGGAAGCCAACATTGGCAGTGCTGCCAGGATACCAGCTTCCCAAGGTCTGCTGCCAATGCGTCCTCTCTGCCTCACCGGCCCCTAATTGTACACCGGCATCGCGGGAACGCACTACAATCCGATGTTATAAATCTTCGGAGAAAATGAATTCTGCTTGAAGGACACAATAGATGTTCAGTGGAGGAAAAAAGAATGCAGATTAGATCTTTCAAGTTGCATGCACAGCTTAGTGTTCTTAGTACCAGGCCCGTTGCTACAGGACAGGCAAAACAAACAATTGCTTGGGGCCCCCGAGCTGGCCTGGGGCCCCCAACTTCCCCTTCCCAGGCTGTAGCTCCTCGGCCGAGCTCCTCCTCCTGCCTCTTGTCATTCCGACCAGGTACCACGCGTGGTACAGGAGATTCAGTTTCCTGTTCACGGCCGGACTAACAGGAAGTGCACACTGAGTGCTCACTTCCTTTCAGTCCAGCCGGGAACACAGGAAACTGAATCTCCTGTACCGCACAGTACCCGGCCCGGGCACTATCTGATAGGGGACTGGGGACCCATAATGATGGAACACCGGACTGACAGGAGGAAGAGGAGCTCGGCCACGCTACAGTGGCAGCCTACAGGGAAGAAGGGGAGGTGAGAATAGAGAAACATAGGGACTGGGGGGTAAGAACATGGGTGTAAAAAATTAATGAATCGCTAACGTAGGCTTTGCGTGCGGGAGGGGGGGTGTTTGGGGGCCTCCCCCATTTTGCTTGGGGCCCCCAAATTCCTTCAAATGGCCCTGCTTAGTACTCCTTGGTGTCGGGATAAATGAACCCCCCCCCCCCCCCATGCAGGATTTACATTAATCTTGCCTATCTAAACAACGAAGACCCAAAACCTAGAAAAAACCTGGGGAGAAGAGGTTGGATCTGGAAAGGGACCTTGTGGACATCACAATGCTGGAGGAGAGGTGAGTATTGAAGGATTACTAACAGCAGACATGTCCAAAGTCTGGCCCGCAGGCCATTTGCGGCTTGCGTTCCGGTTTGATGTGGCCCCCCCCAACTTGGAATTTGCGCATATATATATTTATACCAGGGGTCGACAATATCCAGGCGCCAGGTCGCAATTGCGGCAAGAAATTGTGACCCCCGCGCCCTACGGCAATTGAGGCCGCAGCTTTGCGGCCTACAAGGCCGCGGCCTCAATTACCGGCTGCCGCAATCGCGCACGGAGGCACAGGATCCTGTGTCTACGTGCGCCCCCCGCCGCGCGATGGCGGCAGGCCCGTGACGGCCGGTAATTGAAGCCACGGCTTTGCGGCCTTGTGAAGTTCCAAGCTCTTCCTTCTGTGAGCTGGCGCCATCTGGTGGTTGCCGTTGGCATTACAAGTTAAACAGCAATTCTAATGTAATTTTTCACTATTTTCACTGCCATCTCCTTCCCTCTGATTAGAACCCCCCAAACATTATATATATATTTTTATTCTAACACCCTAGAGAATAAAATGGCGATTGTTGCAATACTTTCTGTCACGTCGTATTTGCGCAGCGGTCTTACAAGCGCACTTTTTTGGGAAAAAAATTACACTTTTTTTTAATAAAAAAATTAGAAAACAGTAAAGTTATCCCAATTTTTTTTAATACTATGAAAGATAATGTTACGCCGAGTAAATTGATACCCAACATGTCACGCTTCAAAATTGCGTTCGCTCGTGGAATGCCGACAAACTTTTACCCTTTAAAATCTCCATAGGCGACGTTTAAAAAAATCTACAGGTTGCATGTATTGAGTTACAGAGGAGGTCTAGGGCTAGAATTATTGCTCTCGCTCTACCAATCGCAGCGACACCTCACATGTGTGGTTTGAACACCGCTTTCATATGCAGGCGCTACTCACGTATGTGTTCGCTGAAACAAGAACAGCCATGATCGGCTTTTCCTCACTCGCGTCTGTCAGACGGGAGTAGAGGAGAGCCGATCGGCTGCTCCTCTGACAGGGGGGGGTTTGTGTTGATCGATTATCAGCGCAGCCCCCCCGAAGATACCCACACTGGACCACCAGGGATGCAAATCAGAACTAAATAATGGATGCCAAATCAGTGCCCACAATGGATGCCAATCAGTGCCCATAATGGGCATCACTGATTGGCAGGCATTATTGATTGGCATCTATTAGTAAAACACATTACAGTCTATCAGTGCCCATCCATGCCACCTATCAGTGTCCATCCATACCGCCCATCCATACCGCCTATCAGTGCCCATCTGTGCCGCCTATCGGTGCCACCTATCAGTGCCGCATACTAGTGCCCATCAATGCCACCTCATCGGTGCCCGTCAGTGCAGTACCATCAGTGCCCATCAATAAAGTAGAAAACGTACTTATTTACAATGATTTGTAACTTAAACCAAAACATTTTTTTCCCAAATTTCGGTCATTTATTTATTTATTTTTTGCAGAAATTAAAAATCGCAGAGGTGATCAAATACCACCAAAAGAAAGCTCTATTTGTGGGAACAAAATGATACAAATTTAGTTTGGGTACAGTGTAGCACGACCGCGCAATTGTCATTCAAAGTGCATCAGCGCTGAAAGCTGAAAATTGGTCTGGGCAGGAAGGTGTATAGACACCCGGATAGACCGGACCCCCTCTCACCCGGATAGACCCCCTCTCACCCGGATAGACCGGACCCCCTCTCACCCGGATAGACCCCCTCTCACCCGGATAGACCCCCTCTCACCCGGATAGACCCCCTCTCACCCGGATAGACCGGACCCCCTCTCACCCGGATAGACCCCCTCTCACCCGTGAAAAATTAGAGCAATTAGATCAAATACCACCAAAAAAAGGCTCTATTTGTGGGGGGAAAAAGGACGCCAATTTTGTTTGGGAGCCATGTCGCATGACCGCGCAATTGTCAGTTAAAGCGACGCAGTGCCGAATCGCAAAAACTGTCCGGGTCCTTTAGCTGCCTAAAGGTCCGGATCTTAAGTGGTTAAGGAGCCTTTAAGCCAAACCGGCGAACTGTAGGACAATTTGAGATGCGTCAGGTCAGATCGCAGGCCAAATCAGGCCAATGTGAACGTGGGCTGGAGGCAACTCAACAGCAGCAGGCAGTAATAATATACTATTAGACCCCTTTCATGCGGCAGTGGCGTTAAGAAAGCGCTAAAGCGCCGGTCGATTTTGCCGTGCTCTTTAGCGGCACCTTTCCGGGGGTGACAACGTGACCTAAAAAAAAAAGAAGGAAAAAATTCCCGTTTTGCTGCGCTTTCAAAGCGCTTTGGAAACGCTGCCCATTCATTTCAATGGGCAGGGGTGTTTTGGGAGCGCTATAAAAAACGCTCCCAAGCCCCCCCCCCCCCCACCCCCAAAGATGCTGCTTGCAGGACTTTTCCTAACGTCCCGCAAGTGCACCGCCCCCCAGTGTGAAATCACTCATTACACAGAGTAGGAGGCAGGTTTCTGGTGATTTTTAGCGGCTATTTCTAGCGCCAAAATGCCTGAAAACTGCCTCCGTGTGAAAGGGGGTTTTAGAAAAAAAAAAACTAGCGAGCATAGAACACATAAAGTGTAGAATGTTTACAGCCTAGCTGTGGAGAACACGAACTCACGTGTGCTGTTAATGATCTACTGAATACCTTTGTGACCATAATTTTCCCGACTCTACGCTATTTTTATGAATGAAGAACATCTGACCTTTAGGCCTGATTCACACCTGTGTATTTTTTAGTGCGTTTTCAGTTTTGCAGAAACACACTACAGTCCATTTGGTTTTCTATGGGGTCACGTTCACATCCTGTGCATTTTATGGAAAGGGCAAGGGACTTTTTTTTCTGGTTTTTGGTTCCATAGACTTCAATGGATCAAAAATGTGTATTGAAAAGCGCAAAACGCACCTGAAATATGCAACCTGCATTGGTGTGAACCAGGCCTTATACAGAATATCCTTCTAGAGGACCTTTTTATACAGAACACCCTCCTTAGAGGACCCCTTTTCTATAGGACACCCTCCTTAGAGGACCCCTTTTCTATAGGACACCCCTTTATAAGTCCCTATTCTATAGAACAGGGGTCGTCGAGCCGCGGCCCTTCTGCAGGCTTCTGCACCCGCGGCCGTCAAGAGACATGCTGGGCTGCCGGCATGAGAGCGCTGGGTGGATGGAAGAAGTGGGCGGGCAAGCAGAGATATCGTCTCTCTCCGCCCCCTGCATCGCCGCTCTTCCGCCCTCAAAGCCAGTGCTCTGCCTCAGTGTTGGAGGTTGGGCGGGGAGCAGAGAGATGACATCATCTCACACTGCCTGGCCCGCATGGCCACTCTCCTGCGGCTCCTCGCTGGGAGAACTTAGATTCCTTGTTCAGCGGCGCAGATTGCCTGCCCCCCCCCCCCCCCCCCCCCCCCGGACAGCTAAGCAGGAATTTGCAGAAGGGTGGAGCCAGAGAGTGACAGATGAAGGAGTCCTGGACCCTCCCTCTGCCAGGTGATACCGCTGCAGCATGAGGAGGGAGACACCCTGCTACATCTAGAAGGGGCGATCCCACAGAGATGTGACGCTAACAGTGACAGGTGAGCTGTGTGTGGGAGTACAGGTGAGGTGTGCTGGGACTTGTAGTTCACCCCCTCAGCTGTCTGCATGATATACCACAAGGGGCGCTCCACTCACTCCACATCTGGTGACGGGCAACGTGGCAAGTGACAATCCGCATCTGGTGACAGGCGACAGTGGCAAGTGACACGCTCGGGGGTTCCACTGATTCTACATTATGGTAAGTTGAATGATTTCATTTATTACTACAATGTAATAATAGAAAAAATGCACTTCAATCACCCTGACACCATATCAACCATGGTGCCGTGATGATTGAAGCGCCAACACCAGCCATTGGGCCATGGCATCATTTTCTTCCACGCAGCCGGTCCCCGGTGCCAAAAAGGTTGGGGACCACTGCTATAGAACACCCTTCTTAAAAGAGCCAGCTCCCAGGTCTTCTGTAGGTTTCTCACAATGGTCTAAAATGGGAAGGTGAAAGCGGAGAGCGCCATCTAATGGTTACACCATGATAGCGGCTGCTCTTTCTGTGTTACTGGAACTTTATACAGCATGGATATGAGTAGTTCTGTCTTACCCTCTTTAGAACATTCACAGTATATATCTTTAGAGGACCTTATACAGGACACCCCCCCCCCCCCCGCCACCCCCAGAAGACCCTTTTATAGAGAACGTCTCATAGAACAGTGGTTCTCAACCTCAGTCCTCAAGTACCCCCAAATGAGCCATGGTTTCAGGTTTTCCTTTCAGTGGTGGCCCGTCCATTAGGGGTGCACAGGCGCCGACTCCCCTATCCATGTGTCTGTCCCCTAATCTCCATTCTGGGCACCGGATGCATGCATTCCAGCACGTGATAAGAGCCAGAGGCTCTAATTGGCGTCAAAAAAGGGTGGGCTCGGGGCGCAGAGCACTGCACTCCGAGCCCACCCAGTGACAACAGCTATTCTCACACTGATCCTCCTCCTGGCCAATCAGGAAGCGAATCCTGTCCTGAGACCCATCACCCAATTGGCTGAAAGGACAGGCGATTCTATTGGGCACCTAGGAGGAGGAGAAGGGAGGATACGCATGGCGGAAGCCGCCGTGATGCAGAGGAGGAAGAGAATTCCGCCCGTAGGAGCGCTGCCCGCCCTGGAACGGCGAAGCCCACCCACCACCCGTAGGAGCGCTGCCCGCCCCAGAACCACAAAGCCCCCTTAGATGACCCTTTAGAAGACCTTTTTTTTTTACAGAACACCCTTCTTAAAGGACCCCTTTCTATAGGACACCCCCTTTAGAAGACCCTATATTATTTTTTATTAAAGGGCCTCAGGTCCCCAGGGCCCCGGATGGCTACCCCGTAAGGGGCCAAGAGGTCCCCAGGGCAACCCCCCTTTTTGTTTTTTGTTCATCAGCACCTAAAGCCCTCCGACCTCAATTTGCGGTGGCAGCACCCCCCCGCTCCTCAATTCACGTCCACCCCCCCCCCCCCCATCTCAATGTTCTCAATTAGCGGCGGCACCCCCCCGCTTCTCAATTCACGGCAGCCCCCCCGCTTCTCAATTTGAGGGGCCCCATAATTCCTGATGGCGAACCTGGCCCCTTTATAAAGAACATTCCACCCTCTCCCAGATTTCTGTATTGCTGATCTTTTTTCAGAAAATAAGTTTTCCACAATGGTCTAAATAGGAAGGTGAAGGCGATGGGCGCCATCTAGAGGTACAACATGATAGTGACTGGAACATTATACTGCATGGAAATGACTTGTAGTTCTGTCTCACCCTTCTTAGAACATTTACAGTATATATCTTTAGAAGATTTTATACAGGACCCCTCCCCCGAAGACCCTTTAAACTAGAACTATGTACAAAATACCGCCTTTGAAGACCCCTTTATACAGAAAAAAACCTGCAGAAGACCTCTTTACACAAAACACTCTTCTTTATCTTTAATGATCCCTTTTTACAAAATACCCACTTAGAGGACCCCTTTATACAGAACACTCAATTGGAATTCCCCCTTATAGAGATAAGCGCTTAAAAGACCCCTTAATACAGACCACCCCCCTTGGAAGACCCCTTATATAGAACACCCCACTTGGAAAACCTTTAAATAAAGAACAGCCCCCCCCCCCAGAAACACCCATTATGCACGACAAACCCCCCCCCCCCCCCACCCCAGAAGACCCTTTAGCACACCCCACCTCAGAAGACTTCTCTATGTAGAACACACACCTTAGAAAATCTCTTTATACAGAATACTCCACTTACAAGACCCCTTTTTAAAGAACACTAGGTTTAAAATATCTATTTACACCTTCCTGTCATAGAGAACCCTTCTTTAGCACCTTCCTTAGACAACCCTTTAGAGGACATTTTCTATTTTTATTTTTTACAGAATATCCGCATAGAGGACCCCTGTATGCAAAACACCCCCTTAAAGGACCCTTTATACAGACTATCACCTTAGAGGATCCCTTTTATTCAAAATTTCCCCTTAGAGGACCCTTTATTCAGAACACCCTTTTAGAGGACCCCTGTATGAACCCCCCCCCCCCCTTATAGGACCCTTTATACAGACTATCCCCTTAGAGGATCCCTTTTATTCAGAATATCCCCTTAGAGGATTCTTTATAAAGGACCCTTTTTTTTTTTTTTTTTACAGAACACCCCCTTTAGAGGATCTCTTTTGTTTTTAGAATATCCCCTTAGAGAACCCTTTTATACAGAACACCCCCATAGAGGACCCCTTTATAGAGAATACCCCTTAGATTATCCCTTTTATTCAGAATATTCTCTTAGAGGACCCTTTACACAGAATATCTCCTTAGAGGACCCTTTTATACAAAACACCCCCTTAGAAGACCTCTTTTATTCAGAATATCCCTTAGAGGATCCTTTATACAGAATATCCCCTTAGAGGACCCTTTTATACAGAACACCCCCATAGAGGACCCCTTTATAGAGAATACCCCTTAGATTATCCCTTTTATTCAGAATATTCTCTTAGAGGACCCTTTACACAGAATATCTCCTTAGAGGACCCTTTTATACAAAACACCCCCTTAGAAGACCTCTTTTATTCAGAATATCCCTTAGAGGATCCTTTATACAGAATATCCCCTTAGAGGACCCTTTTGTACAGAACACCCCCATAGAGTACCCCTTTATAGAGAATACCCCTTAGATGATCACTTTTATTCAGAATATTCTCTTAGAGGACCCTTTATACAGAACACCCCCTTAGAGGATCTCATTTTTTCTGAATATCCCCTTAGAGGACCCTTTACACAGAATATCCCCTTAGAGGGCCCTTTTATACAGAACACCCCTTTAGAGGACCCTTGTATACAGAGTACCCCCTTAGAGAACCCTTTTATACAGAATACCCGCATAGAGGACCCCTTTATACAGAATACCCCCTTAGAGGACCCTTTTATACAGAACACCCACATAGAGGACCCTTTTATACAGAACACTCCCATAGAGGACCCCTTTATACAGAATACCCCCTTAGAGAACCTCTTTTATTTAGAATATCCCTTAGAGGATCCTTTATACAGAATACCCCCTTAGAGGACCCTTTTATACAGAACACCCCCTTAGAGAACCCTTTTATACAGAACACGCACATAGAGAACCCTTTTATACAGAACACCCACATAGAGGACCCTTTTATACAGAACACCCCCTTAGAGAACCCTTTTATACAGAACACCCCCTTAGAGAACCCTTTTATACAGAACACCCACATAGAGGACCCCTTTATACAGAATACCCCCTTAGAGAACCTCTTTTATTTAGAATATCCCTTAGAGGATCCTTTATACAGAATATCCCCCTTAAAGGACCCTTTT
The DNA here is from genome assembly GCF_905171775.1 of Rana temporaria. Taxonomy (NCBI): domain Eukaryota; kingdom Metazoa; phylum Chordata; class Amphibia; order Anura; family Ranidae; genus Rana; species Rana temporaria. Next base: position 471,066,390 of record NC_053492.1, on the reverse strand, counting down.
ATACAGAACACCCCTTTAGAGGACCCTTGTATACAGAATACCCCCTTAGAGAACCCTTTTATACAGAACACCCCCATAGGGGACCCATTATACAGAATACCCCCTTAGAGAACCTCTTTTATTCAGAATATCCCCTTAGAGGACCCTTTTAAACAGAACACCCCCTTAGAGAACCCTTTTATACAGAATACCCCCTTAGAGGACCTATTTTATTCAGAATATCCCCATAGAGGACCCCTTTATACAGAATATCCCCTTAGAGGACCCCTTTATACAGAATATCCCCTTAGAGGACCCTTTTATACAGAACACCCCCATAGAGTACCCTTTTATACAGAACACCCCCATAGAGGACCCCTTTATAAAGAATACTCCCTTAGAGGATCCCTTTTATTCAGAATATTCCCTCAGAGGACCCTTTATACAGAACACCTCCTTGGAGGACTACTTTATACAGAATACCCCTTACACAAAATACCCCCTTAGCGGACTCCTGTACACAGAACACCCCCCACTTCTTGTATTTCTGATCTTTTTCCTGTGCAGAAGTTGGTGGATTTTCCTTCTCCTGAATGGCAAGGTGATGGCAGAGGGTGCCATCCAATGGTTACAACTAGGCAGTGGCGGCTCTTTTTGTGTTTTCAGAACACTTTACATCACAGATGTGAGGGCAAAAAAAAGTGTCTGTAGTAACATATGGGACTTTTGAGGCACAACGTTTTAGTGAAATTTGTAACAATTTTATTTAATTTATTTTAAAGAAGTAAACATATAATAAAATACAAATGATAAAACGGTCATTTTAAACCACTGCAGTGATTTATAGCAAGTCTTTCCGCTCGACGCGTTTTGTTGGTCCTCTTCATCAGGAGCTAGCAGACTTAAATTGCTGCCATCTAAATAGGAGTGACAAAAATTGATCTTAAATAGTCATACAAATATATATATATATATATATAGTACATGTTCATACATCATGTCATCATTCCTCCCCATGGACTGCAATAATGTGTATCCAGATATTCCTCGCAGTTCAACCACAGAGGTCCCAAGATGGTGAATCTCCTTCCCCCTTCTTCTCCTCCTCCTCCCTCCAGCTTAATTCATTCTATTTAATACTTTATTAGTTCTTTCAGTTGGTGGGTGACCGAAATATCACCCAAACGTTCACTTAAATGGGGTTGTAAAGGTACAATTTTTTTCCTAAATAGCTTCCTTTCCCTTAGTGCAGTTTTCCTTCACTTACCTCATCCTTCCATTTTGCTTTTAAATGTCCTTATTTCTTCTGAGAAATCCTCACTTCCTGTTCTTCTGTCTGTAACTCCACACAGTAATGCGAGGCTTTCTCCCTGGTGTGGCGTGTCGTGCTCGCCCCCTCCTTTGGACTACTGGAGAGTCAGGACGCCCTCTACGTTGCAGATAGAGAAAGGAGCTGTGTGTTAGTGGGCGTAAGACGAGGGGGAAGTAACTGCTGGTTGTAGGTATTTCTAACACAGCAAGATCCAACGCTGACCGCCATATGCCATCTCATTTAGACAGAGGGTAACAAAATCTGCAGATTAAATGAGAGGATAAATAAACTGTCCGTTACTTAACCACTTCAGCCCCGGAGGATTTGGCTGCCCAATGACCGGGACATTTTTTTTGCGATTCGGCACTGCGTCGCTTTAACTGACAATTGCGCGGTCGTACGACGTGGTTCCCAAACAAAATTGGCGTCCTTTTTTTCCCACAAATAGAGCTTTCTTTTGGTGGTATTTGATCACCTCTGCGGTTTTTATTTTTTGCGCTATAAACAAAAATAGAGCGACAATTATGAAAAAAAAAAAACCAATATTTTTTACTTTTTTCTGTAATAAATATCCCCCAAAAACATATATAAAAACTAGGGCTGTGCAAATTAACTTTTAATTAATCGATTAATCTTTAATCTTTTTGATCGATTAAAATTCTTTTGATCGGTACTCACCTCTCCGCCGGCTTCTGGGCCTTCAGGGAGTTCCGTCGGAGATCCGGTGACGTCACGGACACCGGCGGGGCTTGCCGTGTCCATCTGAAGGGCTCCTTTGCTGTGCCTTCATATCTGCATGCCAGCGGAACCTTACTATCTGCCACACGCAAGGGCTGTTACAGTTCCCTCTACCAACCTGGGATTCTACAGCCATCCACTGGGAGTTGTGATAGTTCCCTTCATGGGACATCTACATGCCGACGGACTGATGTTAACCCCTCCTCATCTGGATTCAGCAGTGGTATCACTGTACACATTTTCATACCAGTATCACACTTAGCTACATGTTTTTATGACTGCTTTTGGTACTGTTTGGTATTACTCGCACCATTTTTACAGTTTATGTAGCTACATCGATTTTATCTCCAGTGCAATATTTATTTGGTTACCTACTTGAAGACTATAAAAGTTTTAATGCTATTCCCATCGAGCGCTGCCTTTGTGTGTTTTTTGTATCCTGCTCTCCATTTTTCCAGTGGTTGGTGGGTGCACTGGGAATCAGCCTGCAAGGAGATCAGCTAAGGATCTGTTGGATCTGTATGTGCGTTATAATTAATCTAAATTAGTCGATTAATCGATTTTAAAAAAAAAACGATTAATCGAACAGAAACATTTTGATCAGTAACAGCCCTAATAAAAACATTTTTTTTCCTCAGTTTAGGCCGATACGTTTTCTTCTACCTATTTTTATATATATATAAAAAAAATCGCAATAAGCGTTTATTGATTGGTTTGCGCAAAAGTTATAGGGTCTACAAAATAGGGGATAGTTTTATGGCATTTTTATTAATATTTTTTTTTTACTAGTAATGGCAGCAATCAGCTATTTTTATTGTGACTGCAACATTATTGTGGACACATGGGACACTTTTGACGCTATTTTGGGACCATTCACATTTATACAGCGATCAGTGCTATAAAAATGCACCGATTACTGTATAGATGTGACTGGCAGGGAAGGGGTTAACCATTAGGGGGCAATGAATGGGTTAAGTGTGTCCTAGGGAGTGATTCTAAATGTGTGGGGGCGGGGCTTACTGTGACATGACGCTGATCACTGCTCCTGATGACAGGGAGCAGACGATCAGTGTCCTGTCATTAGGCAGAACAGGGGGATGCCTTGTTTACACAAGCATCCGCCTGTTCTGTAGCTCCGTGACACGATCGCGGGACACCGGCAGACATCGAGTCTGCGAGTCCCGCGGGCACAGACATTGCGGCAGGGGTGCGCGTGTCCCCACACAGTGGCAAATTTAAAGGGACGTACCTGTACGCCCATTTGCCTGTCCGTGTCATTCTGCCGACGTAAAAGTGTGTGCGCCGGGCGGGAAGTGGTTAAAGAGCTTGAGGCTAAAATGATGGAACTATTGTTGGTAGAGTAACTTTCCTCAGTGGAACCACGCTGCCTTTGCACAGCAATTAAGTAGTAACTATTAATACCAACCTGCCACTAGGACAAGACTGAGGCTGGGTTCACACTACTACACGACTTTCATCCTACTTTGCTCTGCTACATTGGTCCTACATCCATCCTACTTTCATGAACAGGATACTACTTTGGTCCGACTTCAATGATATTCAATGGGCCTGAAGTAGGATCAATGTAAGACCAAAAGTAGTACAGGGAGCATTTTCAAAGTCGGACCGACTTGTGTAGGACGCTACAAGACGCTCTCATAGGGAAACATTGAACACAGAGCAAAGTAGGATGAAAGTAGTGTAGTAGTGTGAACCCAGCCAAAGAAAGGATAATGCTGATTGTAGATGTTTAAAGCGTAGCAAAGTCCAACACTGACAGGCATGTGCTGTCTCATTTGGGCAGAAAAAAATATATAGTCTGCAGATTAAACAAAAGAATAGATAGACTGTCAGATATTTAAAAGAAAAATGATTGTTAATGCAATCCTCCAATGATATGTCCTACCTGTGTCAATTCCACACTGCCAAATGAACCTCCAGCCTGTTTTCAGGGGAGAGAGAGGGGGAGAGAGAGAGGGGGGGGGAGAGAGAGAGGAGAGAGGGGATAGGGGGAGAGGATAGGGGGAGAGAGAGAGGGGGGAGAGGATAGGGTGAGAGGGAGAGAGAGAGGGGGGAGAGGGAGAGAGAGAGGGGGGAGATGATAGGGGGAGAGGGAGAGAGAGGGGGAGAGAGAGAGGGGGGGGGGAGAGAGAGAGGGAGGGAGAGAGAGGGAGAGGGGGAGGGAGAGAGGAGAGAGGGATAGGGGATAGGGGGAGAGAGAGAGGGGGAGAGGATAGGGGGAGAGGGAGAGAGAGAGGGGGGAGAGGGAGAGAGAGAGGGGGGAGATGATAGGGGGAGGGGGAGAGGGAGAGGGAGGGAGAGGGGGAGAGAGAGAGAGGGGGGAGAGGAAAGAGGGAGAGGGAGAGAGAGAGGGGGGAGATGATAGGGGGAGGGGGAGAGGGAGAGAGAGGGGGAGAGAGAGAGGGGGAGAGAGAGAGGGGGGAGGGAGAGAGAGGGGGAGGGAGAGAGAGGGGAGGGAGAGAGAGGGGGAGGGAGAGAGAGGGGGGGGAGAGAGAGGGGGAGAGAGAGAGGGGGAGAGAGAGGGGGGAGAGACCCTGAGCCCACTGCACCATATAAGAGAACTAATCTTCTCTCAATTGTCCCCAGGTGTGGTCTGGCAGCCAGGATCAATGATCTCCATCCAGATCCTAGCCCATCATTTCGAGGAAGGGCAATGCCCATATCTGAATCCCCATATAACAGCTGCTAATAGGGGGAAGGAGATTCCCCATCTTGGCACCCCCTGTGGTTGAACTGCAAGGAATATCTGAATACACATTATTGCAGTCCATGGGGAGGAATTATTACCAGACTGACAACTCATGGGGCCCCCGGGCAATAGAAGATTATGCGGCCCCCGGGCTTAGAGATGGTCACCACGCCAGGAGGCAGTGCAGTGGCTGGGTAGCTAAAATCTCAGTATTTTCATATAAAAAGCATGTCAGTATCGGATATATCAGGGACAGATGTAAAAAAAACACAGATTTTTACATACTGTCTCTGGTTTTACTGAGCCTGGCAACCCTGATGGGGCCCCCTAGTGGCATGAGGCCTCGGGCAGTGCCCTAATGCTCGAATGGTCAGTCCGCCCCTGATTATGATATGATGTATATATATGCACTATATATATATATATATATGACTTTAAGATCAATTTTGTCACTCTATTAAATGGCAGCAAATTAAGTCTGCTATCGTCTGATGAAGAGGACCGTGTCAATGAAACGCGTTGAGCTTAAAGACTTGCTATAAATCACTGCAGTGGTTTAAAATGACTGTTTTATCATTTGTATTTTATTATATATTTACTTTGTTAAAAGAAATTAAATAAAATGTTACAAATTTCACTAAAACGTTGTGCCTCAAAAGACACTTTTTTCATACACCAGATTTAGGGATGTGGCATACAGATTATACTTTCCTTCATCGATCCATTCATGTTGAGGTGGAAGACACCCATTAAATGTAATTGTTTATTCTATTGAGTAAGCACCTCCCTAATTTGTTATAATTGAGTAGGGGATGTCCCATTATATGACCCAGTTGTGGCATGGCAGACTTTTGCGGCACAGCATGGGCGGGTCCTATGACTCAGGCCAAGGAAACATACAAAACCATTAAGTTGCCGAATATACAACTAAATTAACCACTTAAGGACCGAGCTTCTTTCTGAGATTTGGTCTTTACAAGTTAAAACATTTGTAATTACTTAGAACCCACAAACATTAATATATTTTTTCTAACACCTAGAGAATAAAATGACGGTCGTTTCAATACTTTTTGTCACACTGTATTTGCGCAGCGGTCTTAAAAGCTCACTTTTTTGGGGAAAAAATCAGTACAAGACAGTACAAATGATACCCATGTCACACTCCAAAGTTGCGTCCGATCGTGGAATGGCGACAATTTTTTACCCTTAAAAATCTCCGTAGGCGACGTTTAAAAAATTCTACAGGTTGCATGTTTTGTTACAGAGGAGGTCTAGTGCTAGAATTATTGCTCTCCCTCCAACGATCACTGCGATACCTCACATGTGGTTTGAACACCTTTTTTATAAGTGGGCGCTACTCACGTCTGCGTTCGCTTATACGCGGGAGCTCGTCCAGATGGGGCAATTTAAAAAAAAAATCTTATTTATTTTACTTTATTTTGACACTGTTTTAAAAAAATATATATATTTTTGGGTCACTTTTATTCCTATTACAAGGAATGTAAACATCTTAAATATGAGATCTGGTGTCAAAAAGACGTCACATCTCATATCTACACTAAAATACAATAATAAAAAAAATAAAAAAAATGTCCCTTTAAGAGCTATGGGTGGAAGTGAAGTTTTGAAAAAAATCACTAAATTATGAAACAAATAAGCCTAACTCTAAAAAGGCAAACGCGACTCAAAGTTCCTTAACTAAGTATGGCGCAATATCACAGGTCACTTCCAGCACTAAAAATAAAACAGAACCCACGACCCAAATTGAAGGACGAGGATCCTTAATTCCTGGAGCCAGTGGTGGGTGGTGCTCAAATTTTTTGGGGGGGGGTGCAAAGAAACTGAAAAAACAAACAAAAAAAAAACATAAATTGCAGCCCCTGTACCCATCAATCGCTGCCACTGTGCTCATCAATCGGAGCCACTGTGCTCATCAATCGGAGCCACTGTGCCAGCAAACACAGCCACTGTGCCCATCAATAGCTGCCAGTTTGCCCTATCAAACACTGCCAATTTGCCCCATCAATAGTCCCCAGTTTGCCCCATCAAATGATGCCAGTTTGCCCCATTAAATGCCCCAAAAAATCGCAATAAGCGACTGGTTTGCGCAAAAGTTATAGCGCCTACAAAATAGGGGACAGAATTATTATTTTTTTGTATTTTTTTTTTTTACTAGTAATGGTGGCGATCTGCGATTTTTATTGGGACTGCGACATTATGGCGCACACATCGGACACTTTTGACACATTATTGGCACCATTCACATTTATACTGCTATAAATATGCACTAATTACTGTATAAATGTGACTGGCAGGGAAGGGGTTAACACTAGGGGGTGAGGAAGGGGTTAAATGTGTACCCTGCATAGTGTTTCTAACTGTGGGGGAAGGGGACTGACTGGGGGAGGTGACCGATCTGTGTCCCTATGTACAAGAGACACAGATCCGTCTCCTCTCTCCCTGACAGGACGTGGATCTGTGTGTTTCTATATACGGCCTCCAGCCACTGGGGGGCGCGCGTGAGTGCCCGCCGCATCACTGAGATGCCAATGCGCGTGCCTGGCATCCGCGATGTCTCTAGGCACCCGTGGGTGCCTAGAGACATCGCGGCTGCCTTTAATTTCGTCGACTAAATGAATACGATTTTAGTAGACTAAAATACGACTAAAACAATTCAGACAACTAAAATACGACTAAAACTAAAATGGCATTTTAGTCAAAAGACTAAAATGGGACTAAAACTAAATTGAAATTTGACTTCAAAATGAACACTGGTCTGGAGTGCATGTTCATAGCTCAATACCATAAATACTCAAGTATAACGCGATGATAAAATATGTGGAGGTACCTAATTTTACCACAAGAAAACTGGGAAAACTTATTGACTTGAGTATAAGCCTAGGGTGTCCATGTACATGCCTCACTGTGCCCATGCCTCACTGTGCCCATGACTAGACTTACGTTTAACATGGGAGTATATAGAAGGGGTGCCCGGCTTTGAAAAATCGGTGCTCCCCGGCCGTAGGTTCTCCTAGACAGCAAACTTTGTACACTTGTAGAGAAGAACTGGGGCTACATGTGTGCCAAGTTTCGGGTCCAGGGGACCTACGGCCGGCCGGTGCCGAATCCCCAAATTTACCGGAGAAATGACCGTTTAACATGGGAGTCTATGGAAGGGGTGCCCGGCTTTGAAAAATCGGTGCTCCCCGGCCGTAGGTCCCCCGGACAATAAACTTTGCACACTTGTAGAGAAAGAGTGGGGCTACATGTGTGCTAAGCTTGGGGTCCAGGGGATCTACGGCCGGCCAGTACCAAGTCCCCAAATTTACCGGAGAAATGACCGTTTAACATGGAAGTCTATGGAAGGGGTGCCCGACTTTGAAAAATCGGTGCTCCCCGGCTGTAGGTTCCCGGACAACAAACTTTGCACACTTATAGAGAAAGAGTGGGACTATTTCTGTGCCAAGCTTGAGGTCCAGGGGATCTAGGGCCCGGCCGGTAGCGGGTGCCCAAAATCCGGGAGATCGGGCGCAAAAAGGTGACTCGAGTATAAAAAGTATATATTTTTTGCATGTTACAAAACACAATGCCAGTTTACTGTCCCTCAGACTTTAGGAGGGCCGGACTGTGGCCACTGGAAGTAATCTGTGGGAATAAACAATGCCCCATCTTTATTGTCAGTAGGAGGAATTGTGCCCCATCATTGGGAGGAATTGTGCCCCATCATTGGGAGGAATTGTGCCCCATCATTGGGATGAATTGTGCCCCATCATTGGTGACATTGGGAGGAATCGTACCCCATCGTTGGTGTCATTGGGCTTAATTGTTGGTGTCATTAAGAGGAATTTTGCCCCATCGTTGGTGTCATTGGGAGGAATCGTACCCCATCGTTGGTGTCATTGGGAGGAATTGTGCCCCATTGTTGGTGTAAATGGACGGAATTGTGCCCCTTCATTGGTCTCCATAGGGTGGGGGGATTATGCCCCATTGTCAGTATCAGTGGATAAAATAGCGCCCCAAGGGCCTGATAAAAGCAAGCAAAGGGCCACATCTGTCCCCCGGGCCGCAGTTTGGAGACCACTGCTCTACATCACGGGTCAAACATAAGGCCCGTGGGCTGAATCCGGCCCTCCAGGCTCTTTCATGTGGCCCTCGCACCTCTCCTGCAGTTTCGGCAAACCCCTCATGTCTGTCCCCACCTTGTCTCAGCAGCAGAGAGGAGGGCAAAACTCTTCCGGCAGATCCTGCACCCCTTTATGCAGCCGCAGCACCACCTCGTCTCCATCTCCCCTGGTCTCAGCAGACTCTGGCAGCTGACTCCCGCCTTCTTCTGATCCTCCTCCAGACCTTGCATTTTCTGCTTCCGGGCTCCCCCACCAGCAGCACAATGTAATGGAGGGTGGGGGACTCTGAACAACTAGCACTTTCACCTAGCAGGAAAAGGGTCGCTGGTTCGAATCCAGACCACGACACCATCTGCTTGGAGTTTGCATGTTCTCCCTGTGCCTGCTTGGGTTTCCTCCAGGTACTCCGGTTTCCTCCCACACCCCAAAAAAAGACATGCTGGTAGGTTGTTGCTGCTCGCCATCTCCCCTTCTGTCCATGTCCCCAATTCAGCTAGGGATTGTGCTGCGGTGGTGCCAACTCTGCACATGCTCAGTTTTCAGTGGGGTAGATTCAAGAAGCAATTGCGCCTGTGTAACCATAGGTTACACAGCGCAATTGCTTACTTGCCCCGGCGTAACGAGTGCTCCTGATTCAGAAACCTCGTTGCGCCGACTGCAGCCTAAGATCTGCGCGGCATAAGGCTCTTATGCCACGCATATCTTAGGCTGCATTCTTGCGATGCCCGCTAGGGGGCGCTCCCGTTGTGCTCAGCGTATAGTATGCAAATTGCATACTAACGCCGATTCACAACGTTGCGCGAGCCCTGCGTACGCAATTTACGTACGGCGATTTTCGCGCAAGGCTGCCCCTGCTATTAGCAGGGGCAGCCCATGTTACGTATACTCGTCGTTCCCGCGTCGCGAAATTTGAATTTTACGTACTTTGCGTAAGTGAATCGTGAATGGCGCTGGACGCCATTCACGTTCACTTTGAAGCAAATGACGTCCTTGCGACGTCATTTGCCGCAATGCACGTCGGGAAAGTTTCCCGACGGAGCATGTGCGCTACGATCGGCGCGGGAACGCGCCTAATTTAAATGATTCCTGCCCCCTTCTACGGGATCATTTAAATTGCGTGCTCTAGCGCTGGGCATTTTGCCGGCGAGCCCGCGCAATTCACGGAGCTTCTGCTCCGTGAATCAAGGGCAGCGGAGCAAATTTGCGGGGGCGCAGGGCAAAAACGTTGCCCTGCGCCTCCGTAAATAATGGGCAATTCTACCTGAATCCGGGCCAATGAGTTTCTATGCTGAGCATTTCCTCCCCATCACATCTGAGCAGCCCATGTGACTCGACGAAAACATCTTTCATTCTATTACTAGGGTAGGACCCACAAATTCGGGGTACCGTCACAGTAAGTGGGCTTAGCACTATATAACCATATAGTGTGACCCGCCCCCCCCCCCCCAAAATATTATGTTCTGTGTTTTTTAACTAGTCTTGCAGGATAAATGTGTGCGCGCTATAATGCGTTTTGTATAATGTGACTATAGAGTCACACGTATACACATTGGTGACAGCCCACTCCCTCCCTCTACACCCACTAACCAGCTAAACACAATAGTGGTGGGATATTACATGTAGATTAATGGAGGAATCACCTCCCTCTTATTCCAAGTCAGTTTGTTAAACATAGTGCCTGCAATCCAACCTGAAACCGGCACTGCTGTGTCTCCAGTGTGAAAGCCCCAAGGGCGCTCACTGGAGGGGTGCGCTAGCAGGATGGTAAAAAGAATAACTCCTGCTAGCCGCATCTTTGGAGCGGTGTGTATACCGCTCCTGCCCATTGAAATCAAAGGGGCATCACAACAATACTGTCACACATGGGACCATTCAGAACTCGTGCCGTAGGGAACTAGGCATGGCGGCCGCAGAACCCATGAGTCGATCCAAATATCAACTTTAAGTGCCGACAGAGGGCGCCCTGGACAGGTACGTATCCATATATTAAAAAAGTCAACAGCTGCAGTATTTGTAGCTACAGACTTAATTTTCCCCAGGTGGAACTCTGCTTTAGTCCTGGTTCACACTAGTGCGTTTTGACGTGTCAAAACAGCAGCATTTGCAGCGTCTTAATCGGTGAAACGCCACGCCGATTTCAAAAAGTAGTTTCTGTACTACCATTTGCAATTTCGGCCAGTGGGAAATCGGGACTGACAGGCAGGAGTGAAATCCTCATTCCCGCAGCCCAGTATGAACCTAAGCTTAAAGGTGTTTTTTATTTTCTAAATAGGTTCCTTTAAAGGGGTTGTAAAGGTAATAGTTTTCACCTTAATGCATTCTATGCATTAAAGCGGAGGTTCACCCATAGAGAACACATTTTCCCCTTAGCTTCATGCTCGTTTTCTCTAGGGGAATCGGCTAGTTGTTTTAAAATATGAGCTGTACTTACGGTTTACGAGATGCATCCTCTCCGCCGCTTCCGGGTATGGGTCTTCGGGAGCGGGCATTCCTTCTTGATTGACAGTCTTCCGAGAGGCTTCCGACAGTCGCATCCATCGCATCACGATTTTCCGAAAGAAGCCAAACGTCGGTGCGCAGGCGCAGTATAGAGCCGCACCGACGTTCGGCTTCTTTCGGCTACGAGTGACGCGATGGATGCGACCGTCGGAAGACTGTCAATCAAGAAGGAACGCCCGCTCCCGAAAACCCATACCCGGAAGCGACAGAGAAGATGCATCTCGTAAACGGTAAGTACGGCTCATATTTTAAAACAACTAGCCGATTCCCCTAGACAAAACGAGCAGGAATCTAAGGGGAAAAGAGAAAAAAAAAAACTAATTGGGTGAACTCCCGCTTTAAGATTAAAAAAAAAAAAAAAAAAAAAAAACACACTTGACAATACCAGCCGCCCCCCCCATTGTATTTGCCTGGCCCCTCAAAAGTCCTACGCTCGGCCCCAACATCCTCTTCACCACTCAGCCAGGCCGCTGATTGGCTAGAGCAGACTGACAGCAGCGCCAGCCAATGGCTGCGCTGCTTCCAATGACGCGGCACGCCGGGTCGGAGTGATACAGTGAGCAGCTATAGGCGCTCGCTGTATCATGGGAGCGCACCCACAAGGACGCCACACCAAGCTCGCATGAATGTGTGGAATTCTTGCGGGGAGGACCAGAGACACCCGCCGAGGGACCCCAGAAGACGTGATCAGGGGCCACTCTGTGCACAACAAGCTGCACAGTGGAGGCAAGTATAACATGTTTTTTATTCTTTACAAACCCTTTAGGGACGTCCCCAAGCAGTGTCAAAAAAATGAGGGGTGGGAAAACCACAGCAAACCAACTTCACCCCCAAACAAACCAGAGCTCAACGGAAGAGGTGCAACCTCGAACAGCCGCCTGCAAAACCTTGCGGCCGAAGGAAGAACCCGAAGATGCACTCACATACACCTGGTAAAACTTTGAGAAGGTGTGGACTGACTACCAGGTCGTCGCCGCTGCCTTACACACCTGTAAAACAGACGCTTGATGGCGGAAAGCCCAATAGGCACCAATTGTCCTGGTCGAATGCACCATAACTGGGAGGGGGCGAAAGAAAGAAAACAGCCAAGGCCGAAATCTGCCCCTTAATTGTATTTAAGGCGAGAGCCTGGTCCACTCCACGCTGTAAAAACAGCAAAACCCTGGAAATCACATATGCACAGGGGTGCCACTTAATTTCCTCACACATAGAAATGTAAGCCTTTCACGTACGATGGTAAATCTTCCAGGAAGTAGACTTCCGCGCCCGCAGCATGGTAGAGATCACCGAGTCCGACAGACCTCGGTCCCTCAGCACCTGGCTTTCAATAGCCACGCCGTTTAAGCCAACGACTGTAAAGCAGGATGAAGATTAGGACCCTGCGACAGAAGATCCTCTCGCAGTGGCAGGCGCCATGGAACATCTGACGCACCAGATCGGTGTACCAGGGAAGGCGAAGCCAATCTGGAGCAATTAGGATTGTCGGTATCCCCTCGGCTACCACTCTGCGGAGCAGACGAGGAAAGGCATAGATTAGGCAATAGTGGCGCCACCAGCGCCTCCGACGCTCAACACCTTTCGATTGAGTCGTGATGCCAGGAGGTCAAACTCTGGCGTGCCCCAACTTAGACAGACTCTGAAACACATCCAGGTGTAGCGACCACTCCCCCCTGCTGGTCCAGCGGTAGTCTGCCTGACAGTTCTGTACACAGCCGAAAGAGTTGGAACATTCTGTTCAGCCCACCTGAGGATGTGAGCGACTTCTGCCGATGCAGCCGAGCTTCTTGTACCCCCCCTGATGATTGACATAAGCCACAGCCGTGGCGTTGTCCCGACTGAATTCTGACCGGGCGGCCCTGCAGTCGTAGAGACCACTTGGAGAGGCACAGCCTGATCACCCGGAGTTCCAGGACATTGATTGGCAAGCGGGATTCTTCCCGAGTCCAGCACCCCTGGGCCGACTGAACAGCCCACACTCCCCCCCAGCCAGGGAGACTGGCGCTCGTCGTGACCACCGTCCAATGACATGGGAGGAACGACTTCCTGGCCCGCAGAACCGGAGACTTCAGCCACCACACTAGGGAGAACCTGCCCAGGCAACTCACCCAGATTTGGCAATCCAGAGACAAAGGGCACTTGTCCCAATGCAACAGAATTTCTCTAATACTCGTATGAAATTAAGCATACGGAACCGCCTCAAAGGAGGCCACCATGAGATCCAGAACTTGCATGCAAAAGCGACGACCATTTTTGTGTTGTCAACCGCTGCACTGCAGCGGAATCCAGGAGCCGCCCCAGGCGTTGAGATGGTACCAACACCGGCTTCTGAACATTTAGCACCCAACCGAATTCCGGGAGGGTCCGGCTGGTGATACACATCCTCCTCCAACTCTGAGCTTGAAGAATCTCTCAGAAGATCGTGCAGGTAGCCTACAATAGCGATTCCACGCTGCCTCAGCAGGGCCAGAATCGGTGCAAGCACCTTGGTGAAAACCCTTGGCGCCAAAGGGGAGGGCCACAAATTGAAAGTGGTCTTCTCCAACCGCAGAAATCTCTGGTGCTTTGAGCATATGCAAATATGTGTCCTTGATATCCAAGGACGCCAGGAATTCCCCCAGATGGAGCGGCGCGACACAGCAAACCCAACTCCATCCTGAACTTTTGCACTTTGACATAACAGTTGAGGGCCTTGAGATCAAGGATTGGACAGACCCCTTCTTGGGGACCACAGATTGGAGTAAAACCCCTGAAACCGTTCAGTAAAGGAACAGGCGTGATCACCAGCAAATCCTGTGAACAGCCCCAAACAGGCCCCTCCCCCCCCCCCCGACTACCCGCTGGAGGTTGGAAGAAAAAATAAAAATCTGTTTGGTGGGCAAGAGAGAAACTCTTGTACCCTGAGGAAACTTTGCAAATCCAGCGGTCGGAAAGAAGAGACCTCCACCAAGCCGGCCCCCCCACCCAAGAGACAGGCGGGGGCAGACCATGCGGAAGCAGGCTTGTTGGGCTTGGTGAACCAGGGTCGCTTCTACCCTTTAGCGGGTGCCTTAGCGCCCTGGAAACTTTTACCTGCCGGACGAAAAACCGCTTGGGGCAGTAAAGGAGGGCCCCTGCTTACAGCAATGCTCCTTACCTTTACCCGATTGTGGGAGCAGAGTGCCCTTACCTCCCGTGGCATCTTTTATGTCCAGAGAGGCCCCAAAAAGCCATTCACCCTTAAAGGGCAAGTCCACCAAGGCCTTTTTAGAAGACTGGTCCGCAGACCAACACTTCAGCCAGACAAGGCGGCGCAACACTACCGTGTAGGCCGAGACCCTGGAGAGCAAGGGAAGCGAATCCAGGGTCGACGGACAAATTTTAGGCCCTGCACCAACTGGTCGGCCAGCGCCACAGTCCTCAGGGGCATTATGCGCCTCCAACTCCTGAAGCAACAACTTTGCCCATTCAGTAAGTGTCGTGACACTAGAGCCCCGGCCAAGACCGGCCTCACCGCCGACCCCACCACTGAACATGGAGCGGGCCTCAGCTCTCCTATCTGCGGGGTCCCTAAAAGCGGGAGCCCCTTCCACAGGCAACGTGGTCGCCTTGTTCAGTCTGGACACAGGGGGGGTCCACTTCTTTAGGAAGTCCTCCTCAAAAGGATAAAGGCCCGCAAAGCCTTTCAGAACAGAAAACTTTTTGCGGCCGATCGCATTCCTTGTACAAACATTTTTCCAGATAAGAAACAAGGAAACCTTTGCAGTGCGGGCCAGCTTGCGGAACCCAAAAGGGACCAACATCTCTGATGTCTGCCGAACCCTCAATTTTCAGAGTATCCCGCACCGCAGTGATAAGAGCTCCCACTAGCGCTGACCCTGATGCAGTGTCATCCTAACTGTCCGTGTGGACTAGGCCTGCATCCTCTGACACCTCGGGAGCAGTAGCAGGGCCCGATTTCGTGTCAGAGCCATCCCCAGAAGAGAGCGGGGGGAGGGGCCGCTTCAATCCTGGCAACAAACGCCTCAAGGACTGCCGTCATAGCATCCACAGAGGCCGCAGGAACAGGGGCACCAAGGGTTAACTCGGCATGTCTGGGGGAGAAGCATCCAGTTCGGACGCCATGCTGACCCACCCAAAAGCCGCCCTTGGACTGCAAGGCAAGACCCACAGGCCACCCTTCCAGCCGCAGCAGAGAACAGGGGACCCCCCCAGAGGACTCACCACCCGACCAGGCTGTACTGCTGCTGTCTGCCCCAGAGCGCTGTCCACGCTGTGACATAGCTGTTCGCGCAGTTATTCTGGCCACTAGATGCAAAATCCCCATCCAAAATGGCCACCGACATGCAAAAAGTATGTGGGCTACAAGAAAATGGCCGCCGAACCGCCAAAATGGTGGCCGCGATGCACAGTAAAACACACAGCAGGCCCCCCGTACACAAAGCAATAAAAACAGCCCCCCCCGATAGCAGACCACCACAGGATGGAGCCCCCACCTCACGACCGACCACCCAGAGCGCGAGGAAAGCAGGGCGAACCCCCAATCGACCTCCCCAGGAACGCACCACCCCGACAAAGCAAGGGGACCGCTACTTACCCGTCCTGTGACCACCGGCTGGAGGCATACCGGACAGAACCAACATCCGCGCAGTTACAGCATGGCTGTCGGCCCGGCACACTGACCCAGACATAGAGCCCGGTCATATGTGTGCCCTGGAGCGTATAGCTCACAGGCCACCCCTGGAGCAACGGGGCATTTTGTGGACGGCCCAGCACACGCACAATGTCCGAACTTTGGGGGGGGGGGGGGTACTACAAGGATCGAGGATCCAGCCTATCACCCAGTCGGCAGTTGATTGTAGATCTCAGGATCCAAAAAAAAAAATTCTCCAGAGCACATGGGCCCAGAAGAGCCATGTTATCTCCTTTTGCTAGGCATAACAAAAAAAAAAACTGGGGCTGCATGATGGAGAGAGGGATGTACTGTAGAGAAGTGTTTAACACTTAAAGTGCCGTTTTCTGCCTAGTCAATCTCCTGAAAGGAAGGATAATACCTCTAAGGTCAATTGCTGCCGTGTCCGTCCATGAACGGAAGAGAAATATGTAGCATATATGTTGGCCTAAATCAGTGTTTCTCAATTCCAGTCCTCAGGCCCCCCCAACAGGTCAGGTTTTCAGGATTTCCATTATTTTGCACAGGTGATTTGATCAGTTTACTGCCTTAGTAATCACCACAGCCTTTTGATCTGAGGGAAATCCTGAAAACCTGACCTGTTGGGGGGGCCCCCCCGAGGACTGGAATTGAGAAACACTGGCCTAAATTGAAGAAGTGTTTACTATTTGGATATTATAGCAGGAAGTAAATAGTTTTCAAAATAGACACCCTTTGTTTATAGCGCAAAAAAAAATAAAAAAAATAAAAATGCAGTGATGATCAAATTTGGGTACAGCTTTGCACCACCACACAGTTGTCAGTTAAACAGTGCTGTATCGCAAAAAATTACCTGGTCATTAAATCCTTCTGGGGCTGGAGACGTTAAGCAATTTTACAGACAAAGCAGAGGACACTGTAAAAAGGACTTTATTTTGCATAATGTATTTTATGTTTTACGAGCAAATGAAAATACAAAATAAAGTTTGGTGAACACAAACTGACGTGACTGCAAAACATGAGCATTCTGGGACTTCCTGAGGGCACTGTGGGGGCAGCGAAGGACCAGCAATGGAGGTGGAAAGCACTACAAATATACACAATGGACAGTCCTTATACCAGGACTTTACATACTGGCCGGGGAGGAACATTCCAGCAGCTTATGAATCCAGTCATGTGGGAATGTACGCTGTGCCAGGCAGAGGAGCCGCACATCCGGCAACAAATTGAGGGGGTGTACAGAGGGAGCACAGGGTTAAATTACAGCCCCCCCAACCCACAGGGGGCATACTGCAGTGCAAATTGACCAGGGGGCAGAGAAAGTTTAGCAGCCACTGTCCCTTTACACCCCCAGTAATGGGCATCATTTTCAGTCCAGAGTCCGAGCAGTAAGCTCCCTGGGAACAACTTACAGATAGAGGGGGGTTGGGGGGAGGGGAAGGGTAAAGAGGGGGGCAAATCGCATTAATCCACTTCTTCCATGCGGGATGCATCTTCCTCTCCTTCCAGAGGTGGGATCTCGTCTGGGACAGCTGCAGTAGTTTCCTCAATTGCGGGTTCATCTTCGTCGATACCTGGAAGAGTACAGCAGTGATTATGAAGAGTCAAATACATGGAAAGCAAATTACAAATCTACACAAGTTCTCTGGCCCAAAAAAACAAAACGACTTGAAATGTGAAGTCCGATCGCATCGAAAGCTCAAAAAAAAAAAAAAAAAAAAAATTCTTACATGCCCAGAGACAATTTGCAACAAAAATCTTAATTTAAGGGAGGCAATGAAGTTTGCAACATTTGTTATTCTGAAACTTCCCTCCAACCACTTTATATGTAATAAAATATACAAACAGTGGAACCTCGGATTACACGCATAATCTGATCCAGGGAGAATGCTCATAATTTAAAGAACTCTCATATCAAAGCGAGTTTCCCCATTGAAGTCAATGGAAACAAAAATGTGTTCTGCCTTGACTTTAATGGCATGCAATACCGCATGTGGCTAGAGGTGGGGGGGCGTCAGAGCGCATCAAACATGAGAAGGCCTGAGGACAACTCGGGAGAATTTCCAAGCGGCTCCAGCACCCCCCCCCACCGCAGGTCAAACTCGGTACTGCACACCGCTTTGGCTTGAATCCCGCTTGTTTTGCGAGACTCGCAAACAGGAGTCAGGATTTTATTTATTTTTTTTAAATACAGCGCTTACATTACGAAACTCGTTAACCGAGTTACTTGCAATTGAGGTTCCACTGTACTTGCCAAATATGCTGCAGAAATCTCCCTCCACTGACTGCATCCATTTAATATGTGGGCAGCTGAAGCTGCTGCCTGTTCACTTCCTGTATTTGCACGGCCAGCTCTCATTGGCCCTGCGACTTGTTTTTTTAATAGGGGGTTAGGGTTGGAAGAGGGGCAGAACTCTACTTTAGATAGACATCTGCTAACAAATTTCTCCAACGCAGAGGTCTCAAACTGGTGGCCCTCCATCTGTTTTGCGAAAACTACAAGTCCCATCAAGCCTCTGCCTGGGGGAGTCATACTTGTAACCATTAGATTTGACAGGCAGCATCCTCACAATGGTCAGTTGATTCCACAAAGACAAAATTAACATTCTCAGGACCTGGCATTGCACGGTGGAACATGTACAGGAAGACTCAATTGGCTCCTGTTGCTGTGATGAGGAAGCAAGGGGCAGGGCCAAGCTGTGCCTATGGACACATGCCCCCCATAGCAAGCAGCTTGCTATGGGGGCACACAAAAGCAGAAAGTACCAGCAAGGACCCCAATGTCAAATAGTCACATTTACTTACCCAAGCCTAGTTTGATCATTCTGTAGATTCTGTTGGAATGTGTCTGGGGGTCATCCAGGGAGAAGCCGGAGGAGAGAAGTGCAGTCTCGAAAAGCAGCACCACCAGATCCTTCACAGCCTTGTCATTCTTGTCAGCCTCTGCTTTCTGTCTCAGGGTCTCCACGATGGGGTGCTCGGGGTTGATCTCCAGGTGTTTCTTGGCCATCATGTAGCCCATGGTGGAATTATCCCGAAGAGCCTGGGCCTTCATGATACGCTCCATGTTTGCTGTCCAGCCATATGTGCTGGTGACAATGCAGCAAGGAGAGGACACAAGGCGGTTGGAAACGGTTACCTTGGAGAAAAAGATTAAATGGGTGTCAATGGGAAAGGAAGGGGCAGCTGAACACTACAATCTGCCATCTAAACCTGAAGTCACCCCATAGAGATCACCGGCCTTCAGCTCACCTTTTCTACTTTTTTGTCCAAGATTTCTTTCATCAGTTTGCACAGACCCTCAAACTTGGTTATGTTCTCCTCCATCTTTTTCTTCTCATCGTCGTCTTCAGGAAGCTCCAGGCCCTCCTTGGTTACAGACACCAGGGTCTTTCCATCAAACTCCTTTAGCTGCTGGACACAGTACTCATCGATTGGCTCTGTCATGTACACAACCTCAAAGCCGCGTTTCCTCACTCGCTCCACGAAGGCGGAGTTTGCAACTTGTTCCTTGCTCTCCCCTGCAGGATCCAATGCACAAGTCAGTTTTCAAATGCCCCATCTTTTCCCTTATCATCACCACCCTAGCCTCACTTTCCCAACTTGCCACCACCAAAGCCAATGTCCCCTCCAACCTCTTGCTGCCCCATCTGCTCATATCTTCCCAATCGTTCCATAATCTACCACTCCCCTAGGCCGATATCCCTCAACCTCTTGCTGCCCCATACTCATCTCCTAATCCTTCATCAACATCCCTAGGGCTCATATCCCTTCAACCTCTTACGGCCTCCATCATTACTACCTCTACTTAATCCATCACCACCTTATCCCCTTAAATCTTTCCTTCATCACAATCTACTCTCCCCATCCCATCATAATTCCCAGTTCATCACTGCCCCTTAGGCTCATTTACCTCCCTTACCAGCTGCTATCCCCCCCATATCACCACCCCCTAGGCTCATACCCTTACTGCCCAGCCTCTACCCCAAATCCTTCCATCTTATCACCCTCAAGCTTTTACCACACCATCCTCATTACCTAATCCTTCCTCACCATCTTATCCTTGTATCTCCCCCCCCCCAAATCTTTACTCATTATCTACTCCCCATACCCGCTCTATTGCCTAATCTTTCCTCTATCACCACCATCTAGTAGAAGTCTCACCAGTGATGTAGTAGATGCTCTTCTGAGTTTCCTTCATGCGAGAGACGTATTCTGAAAGTGCAGCCATCTCGTCTCCGGTCTGAGAGGTGTGATACCTCAGGAGTTCAGACAGCTTCTTCCTGTTTGTAGAGTCTTCATGGATTCCAAGCTAAAGGAATAAACAAAACATTTGTCAGACCAACAGAAGAAATCCTGCCCCTCCGAGACAAAATGTTTTATTAGATAAACCTACATGCCACCAGGAGGTCAGTGTACAGATTTAGCCTTATGAAGTTTGTCCAAGCTCAAGACTTAAATGTTTTAATTTTGAAGATCCAATGGAGCTATGGGGGGTGGCAAGAGCCAAATCCACCCACCCCATTTTACATTGAAGTGTTGACAACCGTCAAGTTTTTTTGCCGGCCACGTGTGGGGCTTCTAATGCATATCAAGGGTGATTTACTAAAACTGGAGTGCAAAATCAGGTGCAGCTGTGCATGGTAGCCAATGTCAGCTTGTTCAAATAAGCTTCGACAATAAAACCTAGAAGCCGATTACTGGAGAATGGCTTCTATAAAGAGCTTTAGATTTAGCACGCTCTAGTTTGATTTCACTTCCCACGGAGGTTGATTTAATAAGAGTAAGCCGTTTCAGTACAGGGAGCCTAACAAAAATTACCATTTCCTGATAATGGTTTCTAATACCCCCCCCCCCCCCTTTGAGTTGGCACACCAGGGTTATAGCAATACGTTTTTTTAAAGCACAAACCCCCTTAAGCTCACCTTCAGGTTCTTTGAGAAAGCTTCATAGAACTTCTTGTAGTTCTCCTTGTCATCTGCCAGCTCAGAGAAGAGCTCCATGCATTTCTTCACAATGTTCTTACGAATGACCTTCAGGATTTTACTTTGTTGCAGCATCTCTCTGGAGATGTTTAGAGGAAGATCCTCGGAGTCCACAACACCACGGACAAAGTCTGATGGAGAAAAATAAAAATAAAAGTTGGTTAGGTTGTCCTCTCAAGACATAATGAAAGAATCCTCAGATGAGACAACACATACTACGGGACAGGCTTCAGGGTTTTATTTATTAGATGGGAAAATGGGGGGGGGGGGTTGGAAAACCTCAAATTACAAATCTACTCAAAATGTTGAGGAACCCATTATTGGAATCCTGGAGCCATCCAATGAAGGATTTTCAGCATCTTCAGAGTGCCCTGGAACAAGCATGAGCATAAAGGAGTTCCAGGTTGACTGTCAAGCAGCAAAGGATGAACGATGACCGAGCATGCTCAGACTAAGGCAGTTCCCACTACTGTGCGTTGTGCGACTTGACACATGTAAAGTCGCATGGCAAAATCCATTTTATTGGTCCCTGTTGCAATTGCTGCCGCTCAAGTCACAGCAACTCCAAAAAAACTACTACTTTGTTCCGACTTTCTCCCATGTTCTTACTAGTCGCATGACATTGCACCAAAAAGCACATTGAAAAGTTACTGTAAATTGTGACTTGGGGGGGTCACAATAGTGGAAACCTAGCCCAACTGTGCAATCTGCTGATCAGTTGCTTTTTATACTGTACCCTTGTGTCGCAACTTTGGCGTTTTGCAGAAGCACACTACAGTTAATCAAAGTGGTTGTATACCCATGATGATTTAATTTTTTTTCCACCTGAAAGGCAAAAGCCATAATGAGCTAGTATGCACTGCATACTAGATTATGAAATACTTGCCTCGGAACGAGGTGTAGAGAACTTACCTGGTCCACACCGAGCAAGATGTCATCTTGCGTCGGCGTGTCTTCCGGGTATCGCCGCTCCAGCGCTGTGATTGGCTAGAGCGGCGATGTCGTCACTCCCGCGCATGCGAGTGGGAGACTTTAATCCGGCAAGGTCTGGCGGCCCTTTAGCCGAGGCTCCCCGCTGCAATCAGTGGCGCATTGGGAGGGGAAGATCTCCTAAACCGTACAGGTTTAGGGGATATTCTTTATACCAACAGGTAAGCCTTATTATAGGCTTACCTGTAGGTAAAAGTGGTAGTAAAGACTTTACTACCACTTTAACATGGGGGCCCACAGATTCATAAAAAAGCATTAAAAAAAAAAAAACAGTCAAATGCATAAACCACAACCTGCATAGATGTGAGCCTAGCCTTAGATAAGGGTTGCATTGTGGAGGGGCAAGCTTTCATGGAGAGGAGCATTATCTGTTCCAAGAGCAGAGGACCTGCTAAGGCAATGACTGAACACTTACTCAGGTACTCTGGGATCAGCTCGTCACAACTGTCCATGATGAACACTCTGCGCACGTACAGCTTGATGTTGTTCTTTTTCTTCTTGTTCTCAAACAGGTCAAAGGGAGCGCGGCGAGGGATGAAGAGAAGAGCGCGGAATTCCAATTGACCCTCCACAGAAAAGTGCTGGAGAAAGTGGAAGTGCAAGATTAGTATTAAGGTGCACACTTGGGACATGGCATTTGTGCCCACATATTTGACGCATGGATACAGATCAACCCTCCAGAAGACGGACACACACACACAACCTTACCTTAACAGCCAGATGGTCCTCCCAGTCGTTGGTCAGACTCTTGTAGAATTCTCCATACTCTTCCTGGCTGATGTCATCGGGATTGCGAGTCCAGATTGGTTTGGTCTTGTTCAGTTCCTCCTGGTCGATGTATTTCTCCTTGATCTTCTTGGTCTTTTTCTTTTTGTCCTTTGCCTCCTCTTCCTCATCAGAACCCACATCTTCTATCTTGGGTTTGTCTTCACCAGCTTCTTCATCTTTTTTCTCCTCTTCCTTCTCCTCCTCTGCTTCAGCCTCATCGTCACTTATCTCCTTGTCTCTTTCCTTCTCCAGCTGTCAGGAAGGAACAGAAGCCATCAGTATAGAGTTACTCTGAATCTCCTACTACAGCCCCTTCCCATATTAAATGTCATTGTTTCAGATACCAACAATGAATTTTTCTTCTAGCCAGTTCTAAGGAAATTCTTCCCAATGACTAATGCACCATGGGGGTGATTTACTAAAGACAAATGTACTGTGAGATCTGCAAGTGCAGATGTTCCAGTGCTTAGGCAATGCGGCAAAAAACGCACTTTGCAAAGAATACCCAATCACATGCAAGGAAATTTTTTTTAAAATCATGTTTTTCTTGCATACGATTGGATGGTGGAAGTCGGAGCTCCCTCGCTTACCAAGCGTTAGAGCAACTGCATAGTCTACTTCAGGGTTATGCAATTAGACCTCCAGCTGTTTCAAAACTACAAGTCCCATCATGCCTCTGACTCTGGGTGTCCCTGCTTGTGGCTGTCAGTCTTGCTAGGCCTCATGGGAATTATAGTTCTGCAACAGCTGGAGTCCACCAATTGCATATCCCCAGTCTACTTGATCTACTAGCTGTAGATGGTCTATAGCAGGTGTTCAAAACTCAGTTATTTCAAGGGTTCCTCCATGTTATAGACTGGGAAATACTGTTCTATAATTGTGAACGTGGCCGATTACTACATTTATAAAATCCATGTTACATTGTGTGTAATCCTATACTGCCTGAGTAAACTCAACCCCCACCCCCCTCCTTCCCATTTCTGAAGGGGACACTTACATAGAGTGTGATGGGATAGCCGATGAATTGAGAGTGTTTCTTCACCACCTCCTTTACTCTCTTCTCCTCTAGGTACTCCAACTGGTCCTCCTTCATGTGCAGGATGACTTTGGTGCCGCGGCCGATGGGTTCACCTGGGACAGGAAAAAGAGGCAGGTTATTGACAAGCTCCCAATTCCCAGCTGGGATTTTCAATAAGCCAAGGTACAAGATGAAAGCATGTGGGTGGGATGCCAAGGCCAACATGCCATTGCAAAACTAGTTATGAGCTCCCAATAGACAGATGTTGAGCACCACCATTTAACATCCCACCAGTACTATCCTGTAAACAGCCTGGACCAGAGACAATCACATTTTCATTCTGTTCTGAACAGTACATTCCGGTATATAGCAGTGGGGGGGGGGGGGGGGGGGGGGGGGTCAGAGCTCTTCTCAGAGGTAGGCTGTCTCCATTTGATTGTCAGAGAAGAGACATGAAAACTCATCATTGAGAGCAGAAAGAGCAGTCAGTACAGATACCGGGACTACTAACTGACACAGGTCATCCAAGTGCTACACCCCCACCACACAAAGTTCAACATAGCATACAGCTCAGACCCCCCACCCCCAGAGACAGGGGAACCCCAGTGATCACCGCCAGACAGGTCACACCTGGAGACCCGAGTTTTTCCAGGCAAAGTCTCAACCCCCCCCCAGCTGCGATCGTGGCTTTGTTTTACATCCATGGCCCAGATGCGACGTCACAACATTGCACCTGGGTATTCAAAGGAGATAGAGATGTCAGACGACCATCTAGTCACTGGAAATCTCTATGGTCACCCGGCGGCGTTTGATTCTTTCATTGGTTCCCTGATTGTACAGGAGAGCCCATAGAAGCACCAAATGATCAATAACTATTAAATTATAGGTATTGAAATTTCCTTTCAAATTTGGCAGTCAATGTAACGAATATGCATTTATCCAGTTATAAGTTAGCTGACATAACGCAACAAAAAGATTGTTCATTAATTTTTCACTCATTTAAACGCAGCATTTGTTTTGCATCATTCATAACTTTGAATAAATGTATATTTGTTACATTCACCAAGTTATGAATTATCCAAAACAAATGCTGCATTTAAATGAATGGAACAAATACAATTAATTTGTTACGTTCCATTTGTTTAGATGCGGCATGTCATTTCTGCCAATTTGTAACTTCAGATAAATTTGTATTAGTTACATTGACCAACAGCCAAATTTGAAAGGAAATTCCTATAATAGTTTAATTAGTAATTTCAGATCTTCGAATTTCCAAAATTCATTAAGAGGGTTCATCAATTCACATATTTTTCTGAATTGCACATGTCTATCCCATTCCTCCTTTAGCATTGGGCTCAAGAAGCCATAAGAGTCAAGTTTGGAGTTCCTCAGGGTATTAAAATGCAAATGAGCAAGAGACCCACTGAGGAATAAGCAACCCCCTACAGCAAAGATATGCAATTAGCAGACCCCCAGCTGTTGGAAAACTACAAATCACATCATGCCTCTGCATATCATGCTTGTGGCTGTCAGTGTCTTATGCCTCATGGGACTTGTAGTTCTGCAACATCTGGATGTCCGCCAATTACATATCCCTGCCCTACAGCAAAGATATGCAATTAGCAGACCTCCAGCTGTTGCAAAACTACTACAAGTCCCATCATGCCTTGCCCTTCGAGTGTCATGCCTCATGGGACTGGCAGTTCTGCTGGAGGTCTGCTAATTGCATATCCCTGCTCTACAGGTTTGAAAGCTTCACCCATATGCTTTGATGTCCGCGTGCCCCAATGGCAAAGCTACTTACCGGTGTCGACCTTAACAGTGAAGGATCCGCCGGCAGAGGATTCCCAGGCGTACTGCTCATCGTCATTGTGTTTAGTGATCACCACAACCTTCTCTGCCACCAGGTACGCAGAGTAGAAACCAACACCGAACTGGCCAATCATGGAGATGTCTGCTCCAGCCTACAGAAAAGGATCAAGACATGGTTAGTGTTGAGATCACACTCAGGGACAATCACGATAAGTCAGCCAAAGTTACTCCAATTACCTGCAGGGCCTCCATAAAGGCCTTGGTGCCAGACTTGGCGATGGTTCCCAGGTTGTTGATGAGGTCGGCCTTTGTCATTCCAATGCCTGTATCCACCAAGGTCAGGGTACGCTCAAGACGGTTGGGGGTGATGTCGATTTTGAGCTCCTTTCCGCTGTCCAGCTTGGAGGGGTCTGTAAGGCTCTCATAGCGGATCTTGTCCAGGGCCTGAAAAAAAAAAAAAAAAGCCAATGGTCATTGACATGAGGGCCACCCAACAGTGGTAAATTCCCCACCCAACACAGCGAGATGAAGACTTACATCAGAGGCATTGGAGATCAGCTCTCGCAGGAAGATTTCTTTGTTGGAGTAGAAGGTGTTGATGATCAAGGACATAAGCTGAGCAATCTCAGCCTGGAATGCGAAGGTCTCCACATCCTCCTCGCCTTGATGGACTTCTTCTGGCATCTGGGGAAAGAAACGGTTGGATTATCACACTGGAAACGAGTCACTAACTCACAAGATAACCAGACCAAGCCGACTATTTTTAGCAGTTGAACGGAAACATTCTCCACATTCCACCAACAGCCAATCTGATCCTGTAGCAGAATCTGGAGTCCCACACATTCCTAGTCTTCTGTATCGGTTGACGGGCCCACAGAAGTCTATGGAAAGACTGAGCTGGTGGCAAGAAGGTTTTGGGCAGTGGGAGAGGACTACAAAAGGCTGTGGCAGGGAGACTGACTTGCATCTGGGATGGAAGCCTAGAGATGCCACCACCAAGGACTTGAAGGTCAACTTCTGGATCTTCAGTCAGCATCCTTCTATCCCTACAGGAGGATCAGTCCAGAGAGAAGAGCTACCTGGCCATCATGGTGGTCACCTCACATTAAACTGACTCAGGACTTCACAAGTCCTTCACCTTCCTGTTGCGACTTCGCAAATTAGAGGAGGCAGTGCATGGGCATAGCAGCCAGGCAGTTGGAATTTTCTATGGCAGGCCAGCAACAGCGCCAATTACTTTGCCGAGTCACTGAGGAACATGGCCGCCACAAAACCTGCATCTCCAAGATGTAGTCTGCAACAGCCACTCCTCCCGTTTCCATGCCAACAAGTCCCCTTTCAGTGAAGGGTTTGTACAGGTCGCTGCAGGAGACAGGTGTAAGCCGTGTCTGGATGGTCATTGTTCTCCGATCCTGGGCCATCTGCTCAGCTGCCATTGTTCAGGGATCTGTCTGAGAGGAGCTGCGGGGCGGGGGGGGGGGGGGGGGTCAGAGACAAGAGGATGCAACCGCAATGATGGACAGGAGACATACATAGATGGAGGCTGCAGCGTCACTGTAGAACGGGGGCAGGGAGGATACAGCAAGGGCAAACAGGAGGGGGAGGGGGGCGGTGATGAGATTGCTGGGTACCTCACATACAACATCCATATCGGTCTGTAGCAGAATACTGTACAAAGACTTAGGACAGCTGCATGTATCTCGGCTCCGTACATCTCACCCACAGCATCCCTCTGCTCACCCAAACCTGAGCATCTTACCCATGGCACCCCTCTGCTCACCCAAACCTGAGCATCTTACCCATGGCACCCCTCTGCTCACCCAAACCTGAGCATCTTACCCATGGCACCCCTCTGCTCACCCAAACCTGAGCATCTTACCCATGGCACCCCTCTGCTCACCCAAACCTGAGCATCTTACCCATGGCATCCCTCTGCTCACCCAAACCTAAGGCATCTTACCCATGGCATCCCTCTGCGCAAAACCTGTGGTCCCCCCCCCCCCCCATCTCACTGCACCCCTCTACTCGCCCTTGACCCAAGTCTCACCCACAGCATACCTCTGCTCACCCAAACCTGAGCATCTTACCCATGGTATCCCTCTGCTCATCACCTGGGGTCTCCCCAACTCACTGCACCCCTCTACTCGCCCCTTGACCATAGTCTCACCCACAGGGTTCCTCTGCTCACCCCTGACCCACAACATTGCCCACCTGCTCCCAAAGTCACCCATTGCTGCCCCAACCTGTAAATCTTGCCCACAGCTTCCCACATCACAATGGCTGCCCCAAGGCATCCCTCTGCTTGCCCCAACCCACACACCTTGCCCACAGCAACCCTCTGCTCCCATCACCCAACGCGTCCTGCTCACCCCCAACCCTCAGGTCTTGCCCAGAGCATCCCTCTGCTCCTTACATCTGCCAAGACATCCCTCTACTCACCCCACCCCTCTGCTTCTTACATCGCCTACAGCCATCCCAAGGCACCCCGCTGCTCACCGCAACTTGTGCGTCTTGCCCACAGCATCCCTCTGCTCCCTACATTGCCCCTCTGCTTCTTACTTCACCCAAGGTGTCCCTCTGCTAACCCTAACCCATAGGCCTTTCCAACAGCATCCTTCTGCTTACATCTGCCAAGGCATCCCACTGCTCACTCCATCCCTCGGCTTCTTACATCAGCCACGGCCATGCCAACCCAAGGCATCCCACTGCTCACCACAACCTGCACATCTCTTGCCCACAGCATCCCTCTGCTCCCTACATCACCCAAGTCATCCCTCTGCTCGCCAAAAACCCACAGGTCTTGCCCACGGCATCCTTCTACTCCCCATGTCACTCACGGCTGCCCCAACCCAAGGCATCCCACTGCTCACCAGAACCTGCACACCTTGTCCAAATAATACCTCCGCTCCTTACGTCACTCACAGCCACCCCAACCCAACTCCCCCCCCCAAAACTGCAGGTTTAGCCCACAGCATCCCTCTGCTCACCCCAACCCACAGGTCTTGCCCACTACGTCCCTACATAACTCAAAGCTGTACCAACAACTTGTGCGTCTTGCCCACCGCATCCTACTCCCTAAGTCTCTCAAGGCTGCCCAAGCCATTCTGCTGCTCACCAGAACCTGCTCATCTTGACCACGGGCTCCCTACATCACCCCTCTGCTCTCCACAACCTGCAGATCTTCTCCAAATCATCCCTCTGCTCCTTACATCACCCACCCCAAGGCAACTCAGTGGTCCCCGCCCCCCCCTCCTAAACTGCAGGTTTAGCCCACAGGATCCCTCTGCTCCTACATCAGCCACCCCAAGGCAAAACACTGTTTGCTCCAATCCACCCGTCTTGCCTACAGCATCCCTCTGCTCCCTACGTCACCAAAGCATCCCTCTGCGCACCCCAACCCTCAGGTATTGCCCACAGCATCCCTCAGGTCTTGCCCACAGCATCCCTCTGCTCCCTACGTCACCCAAAGCATCCCTCTGCGCACCCCAACCCTCAGGTATTGCCCACAGCATCGCTCTGCTCCTTACATAACCTGAGACATCCTGTTTACCCCAACCCTCCTGTCTTGTCCATGACATCGATCTGCCTGCCCCTGATGCTCGCATCTCACCACAGCATCCCTCTGCTCCCTACATCACCCAAAGCACCCCTCTTGCTCACCCCAAACCTCAGGCCCACAGCATAGCTCTGCTCCTTACATAACCAGAGACGTCGTCCTGCTCACCCCAACCCTCTCATCTGTGGTGACTAACGGCTCACCCCGTGGTGTTCTCCTGGCCCCAGCATTGTACCACCACGCTAAACACTTAACCCTTTGGCATCAAGCTGCCCACAAGCCAAACCCACTAACTTCCCCTTTAGTCACAATGTGTCCCCCGAAAAACCATCACCAATTCCAGACCTCCAGCAATCACACCATCTACAGGTAAGGCAAAGGAGGGGTGGTCCAGGGATCCCCATAAACACTGAACCCACCCAGTCTTCCAGACATGACCCCCGTCTCCTTGGGGGAGGGTCACATACCTGTTGCACCTAGCAACCAGGAGGAAGCTAATTGGTTTCTAGGAGCAACAGATATGTGACCCTCCCTCAAGGAGACGGGGGTCATGTCTGGAAGACAGGGCGGGTTCAGTGGTTATAGGGGGCCCCCCAGGCCAGCCTGTGTCTCCCTGAGGGAGGGTCACACAACTGTTGCCCCTAGCAACCAGAGGATGCTAACAGTTGCTAGGAGCAACAGCTATGTGACCCTTTGTAAAACAGGGTGAGCTCAGTGGTTATAGGGAGCCCCCCAGGCCCTCCTGTATCTCCCTGTGGGAGGGTCACATAACTATTGCCCCTAGCAACCAGAGGTGGAGGATGCTAATTGGTTGCTAGGAGCAACAGCTATGTGACCCTCCCTCAAGAGATGCTGAAGGGGCTGGGGCCCCCCCATAACCACCCCATCTTACAGAGGATCACATAGCTGTTGCTCCTAGCAACCAGTTAGCATCCTCCAGTTGCTAGGGGCAACAGCTGTGCAACCCTCCCTCAGGGAGACACGGGAGGACCCCCATACACCGCCAATTCTCCCAGACATGGCCCCCCTTCTGCCTGAAGGGAGGGTCACATAGCTGTTGCCCCTGGCAACCAGAAGAGGATACCAACAGGTTGCTAGGGGCGACCACCAATGCCCCCCACAGAAAGCCGAGTCACGCTGAATGACGTCACTACACAACATGGCGGCCGCCCAGCACGTGCCCCCCTCCTCCTCCCCCGCTTCCAGAACCTTCCATTACCCCCGTCCTCCCTCCCTTCTCCTACACCCTCCTCTCGGGTCTGTCCCCCTTCTCCCTCCACAGGCCCGTCTCACATGGCTCGGCCGCTAAGGCCCCGTACCTTGCTGGCTGGAAACTGCGAGTCGCCGACAGACAGACCGATGGAATGAATGAAGAGGCCGCAGTACGGTGCCGGCGCCTTATATATCCCGGGCGGATCACTGCGCAGCGTATCCTTCCGCCCTCCCTCACACGCAGGGAAGGGGCGGGAACTGGGTCGGCGGCCGGATCTACATCCCTCCGCCCCCTCACAGGCTCTACAGCGCAGGGGGCGGGGCTCGGCGCTCCTCGAGATCCCGCCTCCAACTCCATATTAAGTGAAGTGGGCGGAGAATACTACCTGCCCGTCATACACATGTGGGTGGGACTCAGTTCCTGAGAGAATCGCGCCCTTTACTTCCTGTACAGAGCGGGAAGAATAAGCGCGTTAGGGGGCGGAGTTCAGTGTGGGGGGGTAACTCCGCCCCTACGCCCTGTGAAAAGTAGGACAACTTCCGCCCCCTTACGCCCTTATTGTTGCTTGTCATATACGGACTACTCTGCCCCTTACAGGCTTGGCCAGTGCCAGAGATGACCCCGCCCCACAATAACGAACAAAGGGCGGAGTTTGCCTTGCCTGTAACGCAGAAGGGGCGGAAGTTTGCCTTGCCTGTAATGCAGAGGGGGCGGACCTCAGATCACTCCGCCCCTAATCCCCTTTAATGATGATATGGGGGGGGGGGGGGGGCAGGAGTTCTCTGCTGTCATCTCTGTCCTCCATTCTCATGTAGAGCCCCCCCCAATTATAGTTTCTGGTGACCCCCCAATTATAGTTTCCGGTGACCCCCCAATTATAGTTTCCGGTGACCCCCCCAATTATAGTTTGCTGTGACCTCCCCAATTATAGTTTCTGGGGACCCCCCCAATTATAGTTTCCGGTGACCCCCCCCCCAATTAAAGTTTCTGGTGACCTCCCCAATTATAGTTTCCGGTGACCCCCCCAATTATAGTTTCCGGTGACCCCCCAATTATAGTTTCCGGTGACCCCCCCAATTATAGTTTCTGGTGACCTCCCCAATTATAGTTTCCGGTGACCCCCCAATTATAGTTTCTGGTGACCTCCCCAATTATAGTTTCCGGTGACCCCCCAATTATAGTTTCTGGTGACCCCCCCCAATTATAGTTTCCAGGGACCCCCCCAATTGAAGTTTCCAGGGACCCTCCCCAATTATAGTTTGCTGTGACCTCCCCAATTATAGTTTCTGGGGACCCCCCAATTAAAGTTTCCGGTGACCCCCCCAATTAAAGTTTCCGGTGACCTCCCCAATTATAGTTTCCGGTGACCCCCAATTTTAGTTTCTGGGGACCCCCCAATTATAGTTTCTGGGGACCCCCCAATTATAGTTTCCGGTGACCCCCCCAATTATAGTTTCCGGTGACCCCCCCAATTATAGTTTCCGGTGACCCCCCAATTATAGTTTCCGGTGACCCCCCCAATTATAGTTTCTGGTGACCTCCCCAATTATAGTTTCCGGTGACCCCCCAATTATAGTTTCTGGTGACCTCCCCAATTATAGTTTCCGGTGACCCCCCAATTATAGTTTCTGGTGACCTCCCCAATTATAGTTTCCGGTGACCCCCCAATTATAGTTTCTGGTGACCCCCCCCAATTATAGTTTCCAGGGACCCCCCCAATTGAAGTTTCCAGGGACCCTCCCCAATTATAGTTTGCTGTGACCTCCCCAATTATAGTTTCTGGGGACCCCCCAATTAAAGTTTCCGGTGACCCCCCCAATTAAAGTTTCCGGTGACCTCCCCAATTATAGTTTCCGGTGACCCCCAATTTTAGTTTCTGGGGACCCCCCAATTATAGTTTCTGGGGACCCCCCAATTATAGTTTCCGGTGACCCCCCCAATTAAAGTTTCTAGTGACCCCCCCAATTATAGTTTCCGGTGACCCCCCCAATTATAGTTTGCTGTAACCCCCCAATTATAGTTTCCGGTGACCCCCCAATTATAGTTTGCTGTGACCTCCCCAATTATAGTTTCCGGTGACCCCCCCAATTATAGTTTCCGGTGACCTCCCCAATTATAGTTTGCTGTGACCCCCCCAATTAAAGTTTCCGGTGACCCGCCCCCCCCCAATTATAGTTTCCGGTGACCCCCCCAATTATAGTTTCCGGTGACCTCCCCAATTATAGTTTGCTGTGACCCCCCCAATTAAAGTTTCCGGTGACCCGCCCCCCCCAATTTTAGTTTCCGGTGACCCCCCAATTATAGTTTCCGGTGAACCCCCAATTATAGTTTCCGGTGACCCCCCCAATTATAGTTTCCGGTGACCTCCCCAATTATAGTTTGCTGTGACCCCCCAATTATAGTTTCCGGTGACCCCCCAATTATAGTTTGCTGTGACCCCCCAATTATAGTTTCCGGTGACCTCCCCAATTATAGTTTCCGGTGACCTCCCCAATTATAGTTTGCTGTGACCCCCCAATTATAGTTTCCGGTGACCCGCCCCCCCCCAATTATAGTTTCCGGTGACCCCCCCAATTATAGTTTCCGGTGACCTCCCCAATTAAAGTTTCCGGTGACCTCCCCAATTATAGTTTCTGGTGACCCCCCCCAATTATAGTTTCCGGTGACCCCCCCAATTAAAGTTTCCGGTGACCTCCCCAATTATAGTTTCCGGTGACCTCCCCAATTAAAGTTTCCGGTGACCCGCCCCCCCAATTATAGTTTCCGGTGACCCCCCAATTAAAGTTTCCGGTGACCTCCCCAATTATAGTTTCCGGTGACCCCCCAATTAAAGTTTCCGGTGACCTCCCAAATTATAGTTTCCGGTGACCCCCCAATTAAAGTTTCCGGTGACCCCCCCCCATTATAGTTTCCGGTGACCTCCCCAATTATTGTTTCCAGGGACCCCCCAATTATAGTTTTCGGTGACCCCCCCATTATAGTTTGCGGTGATTCCCCCATTATAGGTCCGGTGACCCCAATTATAGTTTCCGGTGACCCCCCCCAATTATAGTCTCCGGTGACCCCCCCAGCCGTCCTCCACCCAAACATCCTGTTATGGGCGGAGTCCTGAACCTGCCCAATGAGCACCAGGCAGTTGGCATTTTCAGAAAAAAATCATTTTCATTCTTTATAAATTTTCCGCTTACGTTATAATTATCCCCTGGTGATCCTGCCATGGAGGGCCTTGTTCTGGCACTTCCTGCTTCAGGGTGACAACGCTTTGTCCCCGTCTCTAAACTCTCCTCCTGCGTTGTCACCCGCTCATATGGGCTTCTGATGGCGACTACAAGTGTCAGTTTCATCCCACATGGTCCACCGTTGTCACCAATCAGGAGATGAGCCCCGAGAAATGCCATGCGGCAACCGCTGGGGGGGCCGGGAAGTGGCTGCAAATAGGCTGCAGGAGATCCGCGGCTCGGACATTCAACAAAGGAGGAAAGAATGGGGGGGGGGAAAAGGTAATCGTTCCCCTCCAGCTCACCACACATGTTACAATCTGATTGTATGAACTCCTTTAATCCCCTTTAACCTTCTCATCCAGTCCTGGCGTCCCTTTAACATTGTGCTTGGCTGTCGCATTGGTCACATGATCAGGAGCTGGTCCCGCCCTTTATTACTGGAGACCGAGACCCAGCGGGTTGGGGGCAGGAGTGTAATCTCACCATACACTATACAATCTGATTGTACAAACTCCTTGCCAACTGTCTGTCATATGCAGGGATGGAATCTGATTGGAGGATCAGTCAGAGGTGGTCAGTGTCGGGGTGGAATCTGATTGGAGGATCGGTCAGAGGTGGTCAGTGTCAGGGTGGAATCTGATTGGAGGGTCGGTCAGAGGTGGTCAGTGTCGGGGTGGAATCTGATTGGAGGGTCGGTCAGAGGTGGTCAGTGTCAGGGTGGAATCTGATTGGAGGATCGGTCAGAGGTGGTCAGTGTCGGGGGGAGTCTGATTGGAGGATCGGTCAGAGGTGGTCAGTGTCGGGGTGGAATCTGATTGGAGGGTCGGTCAGAGGTGGTCAGTGTGGAATCTGATTGGAGGATCGGTCAGAGGTGGTCAGTGTGGAATCTGATTGGAGGATCGGTCAGAGGTGGTCAGTGTCGGGGTGGAATCTGATTGGAGGGTCGGTCAGAGGTGGTCAGTGTGGAATCTGACTGGAGGATCGGTCAGAGGTGGTCAGTGTGGAATCTGATTGGAGGGTGGGTCAGAGGTGGTCAGTGTCGGGGTGGAATCTGATTGGAGGATCGGTCAGAGGTGGTCAGTGTCGAGGTGGAATCTGATTGGAGGATCGGTCAGAGGTGGTTAGTGTCGGGGTGGAATCTGATTGGAGGATCGGTCAGAGGTGGTCAGTGTCGGGGTGGAATCTGATTGGAGGATCGGTCAGAGGTGGTCAGTGTCGGGGTGGAATCTGATTGGAGGATCGGTCAGAGGTGGTCAGTGTCGGGGTGGAATCTGATTGGAGGATCGGTCAGAGGTGGTTAGTGTCGGGGTGGAATCTGATTGGAGGATCGGTCAGAGGTGGTCAGTGTCGGGGTGGAATCTGATTGGAGGATCGGTCAGAGGTGGTCAGTGTCGGGGTGGAATCTGATTGGAGGGTCGGTCAGAGGTGGTCTTCAGCCAGCTTCCCGCTCTCCGCACCTACTCCTGCTTGTCTGCACTGGCTTTCCACTCTCCGCACCAGCTTCCCGCTCTAAGCACCGGTCCCTGCTCATCCCCACCAGCTTCCCGCTCTCTGCACCGGCTCCCACTCTCCACACTGGCTCCTGCTGGTCTGCACCGACTTCCCGCTCTCCGCACCATCTTCCCGCTCTCCGCACTGGCTTCCCGCTCTCCGCACTGGCTTCCCGCTCTCCGCACCAGCTCCCACTCTCCACACTGGCTCCTGCTCTAAGCACTGGCTCCTGCTCGTCTGCATCGGCTTCCCGCTTTCCACACCATTTTCCCGCTCTCCGCACCAGCTCCTGCTCATCCGCACTGGCTTTCCGCTCAACCGCACCAGCTTCCTGCTCTCCGCACCTGCTTCCTGCTCTCCGCACCGACTCCTGCTCGTCTGCACCGGCTTCCCGCTCTCTGCATCGGCTCCTGCTCATCTGCACACTCTCTGCACCGGCTTTCCGCTCTCACCGGCTTCCTGCTCTAAGCACTGGCTCCTGCTCGTCTGCACCGGCTTCCTGCTCTCCGCACCGGCTCCTGCTTGTCCACATCAGCTCCTGCTCGTCCGTACCGTCTTCCCGCTCTCCGCACCAGAGTCCTAAAACTCCCTGGCCAATCGGGTCTCAGGACCCGCTTCCTGATTGGCCAGGAGGAGAATCAGGAAGACAATAGCGAATATTAATTTGCTATTGTCACACAACTGGGTGGGCTCAGGGGGGCACAGTGCTCTGCGCCCCGACCCCACCTTTTTTTTAAGCCAATTAAAGAGTCAGGCTCTAATCATGTGCTTCAAAAATAATAAAAATAACCATTGGAATCCATGCGTCCGAGTCCCTGCATGTAGATTAGGGGGCCGGGCAGGGCCGATCCGCCCTATAGGCTCACTATGCAAGCCGCTTAGGGCCCCGCAAAGCTGCGGAGGGCCCCCCAAATTACTAGAGGCCCCGCCTGGTGAGAAGTCATTTTCGGCCCCTCACCCCGCTTCTCAACTTGCTGGCTTGAATGGGAAAAGAGGTAAGAAGTCAACCCAACGCCCCCCCCCCCCCCCCGATTGAAGACGGTTGAACGAGCACTACATACATAGGGGTAGAATCAGGTACTGCTGCGCACTCTTACGGAGAGGCGCAGCGTTACGTTTTTACGCTACGCCTCCGTAAATTACTTGCGCTACGCTTGATTCAGGAAGCAGTAGCTCCGTAATTTGCGGGGGCGTTCCGTAAAAGTGTCCGGCGTAAGCGCGCGTAATTTAAATGATCCCGTAGGGGGCGTGGATCATTTAAATTAGGCGCGTTCCCGCGCCGAACGTAGTGCGCATGCTCCGTCGGGAAACTTTCCCGACGTGCGTTGCGGTAAATGACGTCGCAAGGACGTCATTTGCTTCAACGTGAACGGCGTCCAGCGCCATTCACGATTCACTTACGCAAACGACGTAATTTTTAAAAATCGCGACGCGGGAACGAGGGGTATACGTAGCATTGGCTGCCCCTGCTAATAGCAAGGGTCAGCCTTACGCAGAAAGCGACGAACGCAAACGACGTAAAATGCGAACGCCGGGCGCGCGTACGGTTGTGAATCGGCGTGAGTATGCAATTTGCATACTCTACGCTGACCACTACGGGAACGCCACCTAGCGGCCTGCGTAAGAATGCAGCCTACGATACGACGGCATAAGAACCTTATGCCACGCATATCTTAGGCTGCAGTCGGCGTATCGAGCTTCCTAAATCAGGAGCAGTCGATACGCCGGCGCAACTAAGCAATTGCGCTGCGTATCTATGGATACGCAGACGCAATTGCTTACTGAATCTAGCCCATAGTTGATGGTAGATCTAAAGGAGATGTTACAATCAGATTGCATGGTGTATGGGGAGCTTTAGAATTTGATGAATTCTGTTTTCAGGGGGGGGGGGGGGAAGGGTTACACGTGTGTGGGTGGGGACTAGGGGGGCGTGGCTTGTGAAAATGTATCGATAATGACGGTTATTTCCAGGAACGATCTGTCCTCCATTTTTGTTTCTTAGGAGATGAGTGATCTCTCCACCGCGCCAACATCTCCCGTACACCGACACGGGTGTAAAATAATCCGGAGTCGGATATCTTCCCCGTCTCCGGGACCCACTAACAGGCCAGACTTTAAGTATTACCTTGGAGAGACGCAGACTAGAATCCTCCAATCACTGAGCAGCAAATGACATCGCCTGCGTTGTATTTCAGTTATCTTGCAAACCTGGCCTGTTAGTGAGGACAGGAGACGAAAACCCCCTATTCCAATCATGTCACCATACACGGTCAGATCAGGATTGGACAGATCCTGGGGAACTACAAGTCCCATCATTCCCGCCATCTATGACGTCATAGGTCTGTGTGTGCCGATGGAGGGATTGGGGGAGATGCTGAGGCTGCAGAGAGAGTCTGGAAATAGAGAACTGCTGCCTCCGGCACTCGCAGGGTTAAAGGAGACAATAGATTTGGAGGGGGAGGGGAGCAGAGGGACTATTTGTTGATTTGCTGGGGCGGAAGCACATGGCAGTGCTGGGGCTTTCCTTCTAGTGCCTTCCATCCTGACCCCTCCCCATCCCCACCCCTTTCCCCTCCCCTAATCCCTCCCCCTAGATCTCTGTCCTCCTCTCCCTCCACCTCCTGTGCTTTCATTTCTGCTTCCTCATTGGTCTATGTGCCTTCCTTCCCCGCCCCTCTGCTGCAGTTTCTGTTTCCTTATTGTTCCAGATCATTCTACGAGTTTCTCCTAATCCCACTTCCTTGTAATCGTCTCCTGCCCCCCATGCCTCTATCCCATTCCCCATGTACCCCTATTCCTATACCTCTATTCCTCCACTTCCCCATGTACCCCTATTCCTCCCCTCCCCCTTGTACCTCTATTCCTCCCTTCCCCCTGTACCCCTATCCCTTCCCCCTATACCTCTATTCCTCCCCTCCCCCCGTACCCCTATTCCTATACCTCTATTCCTCCCCCATGTACCCCTATTCCGGAGTCTGATATTCCTGCCCTCCCCTGTACCCCTATACCTCTATTCCTGCCCTTCCCCCTGTACCCCTATTCCTTCCCCCTGTACCCCTATTCCTCCCCTCCCCCCGTACCCCTATTCCGGAGTCGGATTTTCCTGCCCTCCCCCTGTACCTATACCTCTATCCACCCCCCCCTGTGCCCCTATTCCTATACCTCTATTCCTACCCCCCCCCCCTGTGCCCCTATACCTCTATTCCTACCCCCCCCTGTGCCCCTATTCCTATACCTCTATTCCTGCCTATCCCCCCCCCCCGTGCCCCTATTCCTATTCCTCTATCCACCCCCCCCCCTGTGCCCCTATTCCTATACCTCTATCCACACCCCCCATGTACCCCTATTCCGGAGTCGGATATTCCTGCCCTTCCCCCCTGTGCCCCTATCCCTATACCTCTGTTCCTGCCCCCGTACCTCTATTCCCACCCTTTGCTCCTATGCCCTTATTCCTATACCTCTATTTCTGCCCCCCGTACCTCTATCCCTGCCCCCCCCCCATGCCCCTATACCTCTATTCCTGCTCCCTGTACCTCTATTCTTGCCCTTTCCCCCTATACCCCTATTCCTATACCTTTATTTATGCCCCCATACTTCTATTACTGCCCCCACGTACCTCAATTTTTATACCTCTATTCCTGCCCCCCCCTGTACCCCTATTCCTGCCCTTTCCCCCTGTACCCCTATTCCTATACCTCTATTTCTGTACCCCTATTCCTATACCTCTATGCCCCCCATACTTCTATTACTACCCCCCACGTACCTTAATTTTGATACCTCTATTCCTGCCCCCCTGTACCCCTATTCATGCCCTTTTCCCATGTACCCCTATTGCTATACCTCTATTCCTGCCCCCCCCCGTGTACCCCTATACCTCTATTCCTGCCCTTCCCCCTGTACTCCTATACCTCTATTCCTGCCCCCCATACCTCTTTTCCTGTCCTTCCTCCCCTGTACCCCTATTCCTATACCTCTATTCCTGCCACCCTGTACCCCTATTCCTTCTCCACTGTATCTCTACCCTGTACTACTATTCCTTCCCCCCATACTTCTATTCTTGCCCCCCCCCAGTACACTTATTTATGCCCCCTGTATATTTATTTCTGTGCCTGCCCCCCCCCCCCATACCCCTTTTTATATACCTCTATTCCTGCCTTCTCCCCATACCCCTATTCCTATACCTCTATTCCTGCTCCCCTATACTTATATTTCTGCTCTTTCTCCCCCTGTACCGCTATTCCTGCCCCACTGTATCTCTATCCCTGTACTACTACCCCCCCCCCTTTCTTTGCTTCTTTTACTTCCGTCCCGTCCATATATTTCTACCCCCATACCTTTATTCCTTTACCCCTGTTCCTGCCCCCTATACCTCTATTTCTGCCACCCCCCATACCCCTATTTCTTCCCCATGTACCCTTATTCCTATACCTTTATTCCTGCCCTTCACCCATGTACCCCTCTTTCTACCCCCTGTACGTCTATTCCTGTACTCCATTCCTACCCCCCCCCCCCGTACCTCTATTTCTGCCTTCATGTACCCCTGTTCCCATACCCCTGTTCCTGCTCCCCTATACCCTCATTACTGTACCTGTATGCCTTCCCTTTCCCCATGTACCCCTGTTCCTGCCCCCTGTACATGTATTCCTGTACCCCTGTTCCTGCCCCCTCTACTTCTATTCCTGCCTTTCTGTACCCCTATTCCTGCCCCCCCTACTTCTATTCCTGTCTTTCTGTACCCCTATTCCTGCCCCCCTACTTCTATTCCTGCCTTTCTGTATCCCTATGCCTGCCCCCCCTCCCCCTATTTCTGTTGCCCTGTACCCCTATTCCTGCCTCATCAAAAATGAAAAAAAATCACAAATTTGGGGTTGCCCCCAGAACAGGAATAGGGGGGAAATCTTCCAATGGGGACTCTAGTTCTAATGACAGCAAAGGGATTCCCTCGTGATGTAAAAAAAACCTGACGATTATCCAAAAACGGGGAGAAAAGTTTTGCCTTAAGGCGCGGTTGACGCTGTCGTGACTTTGAGATCCGACTTGTGAGACCCCCAGGTCACATGACGTGTGAAATCCTATGTTGGTCAATGAGAGCCGTCATAATTAGCACTGCTGAAGTCGCTCTGACTTTAAAAAAAGGGTCCTATCAGAGGCGGCCCGTCCATTGTGCGTGCACCGGCGCCCCTTCTATCCATGCCCGGCCCCTTTCAGGAGGCCAGGCGCATGAATTCCTACGGCAGGGGTGTTTTTTAAAGTACTGATTAGAGCCAGGGGCTCCAATAGGCTTCAAAATAGCGTGTGGCGCAAAGCATTGCATCCGGAGCCCCCCCAGGTGTTTGCTGTTGCAACACTGATCCTCCTCCTGGCCAATCGGGAGCGGGTCTGATACCCGTGTCCAGATTGGCTGAAAGAACAGGCGCTCCTATTGGATGCCTAGGAGGAATGGAGGAGACGCACGGTGGAAGCGAGGAGGAGACGAGCCTCTGCCTGGATGCCCACCGATGCCCAATCCCCGCCACTGTCTGGTGCCCTGATTCCTGCCGCCCCTCAGATGCCCGATTCCCACCGCTGCTTGGTGCTCCTATCCCCACCACCACTGTGATGCCCGATCTGTGCTGCTGCCTGGTGCCCTGATCTCCGCCGTTTTTCGGATGCCGTTTTTCCCCGCCGCTGCTTGGTGCCCCTATCCCCGCCGCTGCTTGGTGCCCCTATTACCGCCGACCCTCGGATGCCAGATCCACGCCGCTGCTTGGTGCCCCTATCCCCACCGCTGCTTGGTGTCTCTATTACCGCCACCCCTCGGATGCCAGATCCCCACTGCTGCTTGGTGCCTTGATCTCCACTGCTCCTCGGATGCCAGATCCTCGCCGCTGTTTGGTGCCCCTATCCCTGCCACCCCTCGGATGCCCGATCCGTGCTGCTGCCTGGTGCCCTGATCTCCGCCGCTCCTCGGATGCCAGATCCCCGCCGCTGCTTGGTGCCCCTATCCCCGCCACTCCTCGGATGCCCGATCCCTGCTGCTGCTTGGTGCCAATATCCCTGCCACCCCTCGGATGACAGATCCCCACCGCTGCCTGGTGCCCTGATCTCCGCCGCTCCTCGGATGCCAGATCCCCGCCGCTGCTTGGTGCCCCTATCCCCGCCGCCCCTCTGATGACCGATCCGTGCTGCTGCTTGGTGCCCCTATCCCTGCCACCCCTCGGATGCCAGATCCCCACCGCTGCCTGGTGCCCTGATCTCCGCCGCTCCTCGGATGCCAGATCCCCGCCGATGCTTGGTGCCCCTATCCCTGCCGCCCCTCGGATGCCAGATCCCCACCCCTGCCTGGTGCCCTGATCTCCGCCGCTCCTCGGATGCCAGATCCCCGCCGCTGCTTAGTGCCCCTATCCCTGCCACCCCTCGGATGCCAGATCCCCACCGCTGTCTGGTGCCCTGATCTCCGCCGCTCCTCGGATGCCAGATCCCCACCGCTGTCTGGTGCCCTGATCTCCGCCGCTCCTCGGATGCCAGATCCCCGCTGCTGCATGAGGCCCCAATCCCCGCCGCTCCTCGGTTTCCAGATCCCCGCCGCTGCTTGAGGCCCCTATCCCCGCCACCCCTCGGATGCCAGATCCCCGCAGCTGCTTGGTGCCCCTATCCCTGCCGCACCTCGGATACCCGATTCCTGCTGCTCCTCGGGTTCCCGCCGATGCCTGCCGCCTAGATGGGTCTGAGTGCAGCGGGAGGGTTGTTTTCCGCCCCCCCAAACAAAAAAACACCGGCCGCCACTGGGTCCTATACTACTTCAAGTCGACTTCTATCCGACTTGTGCCCATAGACTTTAATGGAAGTCGCCTCCAAGTCAAATCCTCAGCTATATTGATGTGATTTGGATCCCAAATTACAGGGGTTCCCTGAAGTTGCTTCAAAGTCGCATTAAGTCGCACTGAAGTCACCTGGAAAAGTCACACTGCAGTGTGAACCGAGCCTTAGTTCTACTTTAGTAAATCAAAGTTTGTAGCAAAATGTAAGGTTATCAAAACTGATGTATTATAGCTCCAAAAATTATCTTCATAACAAATGACACTAGGGGGCAGCAAACTGGAAATTCGATCTCACATATAAATTGCACTGCGCTCTCCAGCACAGTCACTGTGACACTATAGTACCATTGACACTACAATACTAACTTATGAGGCACTATTGGATTACTAGGAGTCTCTCAGAACACTAGGAGCATAGGGGGTCACTAGGAATTTTCCCAGGAATACAAGGAAGCACTGGGGGTCACTTGGACCCTTCCCAGGAACACAAGAAAGCAATGGGGGGTCACTTGGAATCTTCTCAAGAACTCAAGGAAGCACTGGGGGTCACTTGGACCCTTCCCAGGAACACAAGAAAGCAATGGGGGGTCACTTGGAATCTTCTCAAGAACTCAAGGAAGCACTGGGGGTCACTTGGACCCTTCCTAGGAACACAAGGAAGCACTGGAGGTCACTTGGACCCTTCCTAGGAACACAAGGAAGCACTGGGGGTCACTTGGAATCTTTCCAGGAAAACAAGGAAGCACTGGTGGTCACTTTGACCCTTTCCAGGAACACAAGAAAGCACTGGGGGTCACTTGGACCCTTCCTAGGAACACAAAGAAGCACTGGTGGTCACTTTGACCCTTTCCAGGAACAAAAGGAAGCACTGAGTGTCACTTGGAATTTTCTCAGGAACACAAGGAAGCACTGGGGGTCACTTGGACCCTTCCCAGGAACACAGGGAAGCACTGGGGGTCACTTGGACCCTTCCCAGGAACACAAGGAAGCACTGGGGGTCACTTGGACCCTTCCTAGGACACAAGGATGCACTGGGGGTCACTTGGACCCTTCCTAGGAACACAAGGACGCACTGGGGGTCACTTTGACCCTTTCCAAGAACATAAGGAAGCACTGGTTGTCACTTGGAATCTTTCCAGGAACACAAGAATGCACTGGGGGTCACTTGGAATCTTCCCAAGAACACGAGGAAGCACTGGTGGTCACTTTGACCCTTCCCAGGAACAGAAGGAAGCACTGGGAGTCACTTGGAATCTTCTCAGGAACACAAGGAAGCACTG
Source organism: Rana temporaria (assembly GCF_905171775.1). Taxonomy (NCBI): domain Eukaryota; kingdom Metazoa; phylum Chordata; class Amphibia; order Anura; family Ranidae; genus Rana; species Rana temporaria. Next base: position 471,023,267 of record NC_053492.1, on the reverse strand, counting down.
GGAGTCACTTGGAATCTTCTCAGGAACACAAGGAAGCACTGGGGGTCACTTGGAATCTTCCCAGCAACACAAGGAAGCACTGGGGGTCACTTGGAATCTTCCCAGGAACACAAGGAAGCACCGGGGGTCACTTGGAATCTTCCCAGGAACACATGGAAGCACCGGGGGTCACTTGGAATCTTCCCAGGAACACATGGAAGCACCGGGGGTCACTTGGAATCTTCTGGGAAATCACTGGGGGACCTGGCACTCAATAAAACTAGCCATTGCTCAGGGAATGGCTGAGCAAATGAAAAGGGAGATAGCCTGACTGAAATGGATGTGTACCTAGTTGGATCCTAACAGCAGATGGATAACCTGCACACAAGTCTTATGGCAGGGCTAGGCAACCTCGGCACTCCAGTTGTGGTAAAACTACAAATCCCATCATGCCTCTGCCTCTAGGAGTCGTGCCTGTGATTGTCGGGGTCTTGCAATGTCTCATGGGACTTGTAGTTTCACCACAGCTGGAGGGCCGAGGTTGGGATAACAGGTAAGAGCAGAACAGTGGCAGCCCGTCTATTAGGGGTGCACTGGCGCCACCCCCCCCATCCATTGCGTCCAGCCCCCTGATTTATATACAGGGCGCCGGACCATGAATTCCAAAGGGTGGGTTTCTATTCTAATAGGCTTCAAAAAAGCATGGGCCTCCGGTGAAGAGCAGTAAGCTCCGAGCCCACCCAGTTGGGTGACAATAGCAAATTAATTTTAATTGCTATTATCTCACCGATTCCTTCCAGCCAATCTGGAAGCGGGTCGTGATTGGCCACACACCTGAAGCAATGAAGTCATTGCTCCTTCTGCTGGTCAGACTTTCGAAATCAGGTAGTGGCAGTTCCGAGTGGAGGAGAATCTCCTTAGCTACTCCTCAGCTTTGTCACGGGACAGAACCAAGACTTCCCCTTACGCCAAACTGTCTGGTCCAATGAGTGGATTTCATGGGGTCGGGAGAGTTGGAGGGAGTGCTGTTCTAGTTGGGGGGGGGGGGGTGATCTTTACTGGTGGGCATGGGCGTCCGCTCCATAGGCCAAGGGGGGGAAATTGACCCCCCCTGAAAAATCGAGAAGGAGTCGAAGAGTCTCGCGGCCACGGGCTGTCTGAGCGGTCCCGGGCCGGATGTCACACAAACACAGCGAGCAGAGTGAAGCCGCCTCCCCCTCCAGTGTTTATGTGTACACAGGGGGAGGGAACCTGCTGTGACCCCGGCCGTGCGGATGGTTGATCTGAGGTACTGAATGGGATGGGGGGAGGGGAGGTCCGTCTGTGCTGAAGGGGGGGTTTGTGCTGAATGGTGGTCCATCTGTGCTGAAGTGGGAGTTTGTGCTGAATGGAGGGGTCTGTGTGGAATTGGGGGCTGTGCTGAAGGGGGGGTCCATATGTTCTGAATGAAGGGTCTGTGCAGAATGGGGGGTCTGTGCTGAATGGGGGGGTCTGTGCTGAAGGGGGGGTCTGCACATTCTCTAGGCTATAATTATATGGGCATGGAGTGAAGCTGAATGATCTCAAGAGCTATTTCACACTGCCAACTGGCCGCGTTATTGGTAAAGCGTTGCTAAAAAGTGCCGCTTTACCATAATTTTAGCTGCGCTATTCGGCCGCTAGCGGAGCGCTTTTAACCCCTGCTAGCGTTTGAAGAAGGGTTAAATGTGTATCTCCGCTGTGGAAGCGCCCCCTCCTAAAAAAAAATGTCAGCGGACGCCCATGCTGGTGGGGCATTTGCCTTTGGGACAGAGGTAATTATGACTGCGACATTATGGCGGACACATCGGACACTTTTGACGCCATTTTGGGACCATTGTCATTGATACAGCGATCAGTGCACTGATTACTGTAAAAATGACACTGGCAGTGAAGGGGTTAACCAGTAGGGGGTGCTGAAGGGGATAAGTGTGTCCTAGGGATGTGTTCTAACTGTAGGGGGGATGGGTTACGTATGACACGACACTAATCACCGCTCCCGATCACAGGGATCTGTGATCAGTGTCCTGTCAATAGGAAGAATGGGGAAATGCCTTGTTTACATCAGCATTTCCCCGTTCTTCCTCTTAGTGAGACGATCGCAGGGACTCGATGGCCACAGGACCTGCGGTTGGACTCACGGAGCCCGCACGGCGCGAGCTCCGTGAGTCCAACCGCAGGTCCAGTGGACATCGAGTCCCTGCGATCGTCTCACTAAGAGGAAGAACGGGTGCGCCCACAATGCTGCATCTTAAAGGGGACGTTCCTGTACGCCCATCTGCCCAGACGTGCCTGAGAAAAACTCCCCCCGGCGGATAAGGCGTGTCGCGACTTTCCGAAAGTAGCCCAACCACGAGTCGGCTCTATACGGCGCCTACGCAGTCAGCTCTACACGGCTCGTAGTCGGTGCGCAGGCGCCGTATAGAGCCGACTCGCGGTTCGGCTACTTTCGTAAAGTCGTGACGCGCCTTATCCGCCGGGGGGGGGGGGAGTTTTTCTCAGGCACGTCAATCATATGGGCGAAGTCCCTGATAACATTGCGGTACTGCACAGGAACGCCCACTCCCGCGGTAACGAGTTCCCCCGGAAGCCGGGAGGAAAATACCAATAATACCGTATGTACACCCCCCCCCCCCAAAAAAAAACGGCATACTGTAAATGTTTGAGGTATACTGAATGTAATATTATATACTTGTTTTTTGGGTGAACCTCCGCTTTTAAACGTCAGTCTGATCTTGGACACAGTGAAGCATGGGCACAGTGAGGCATGGGCACAGTGGGGCATGCACACAGTGGGGCATGCACATTGGCCCCCCCAGGCTTATACTCAAGTCAATACGTTTTCCCAGTTTTTTGTGGTAAAATTAGGTGCCTCGGCTTATACTCGGGTCGGCTTATACTCAAGTATATAAGGTATATATATATATATATATATAATTATGTACACATACTGTACACTATTGACCAGGCCAGAATTCAGTTGATAATGGTTGAGTTGTCCAAGCCAAATCAATTTTAACATATCAAAAGGACAGCTGATGACCCTTTGATATGTTAATCTTATGCAAGTCTACCTAGGAATGTGAGGAATGGCCTGTTAATCGAATTGAACATTTCAAAAGGTACATTACAAGTAGAGTCTTTTCACCTTAATTAACAATAAGATCAAAAAGTATTTTGAGTTTTTCCTAGCAGAACCCCCCTCCCCCCCCCCCGTGTCAAGACTATTATTTCAGGGGGACGATTCAAGCTGGCAGGCAGTCTTTTTATTCTCTATGAAGATGAGGGCCACAGGTCTTCCCATCCCGTCATTTGACTATACGCGGGATGGGAAGAGGTTAATTATCATCCCATTACTACATTACTACATCACTACACATGGCCCCGTCCATTGGCCCCTTAATGTGGCAAAGTCGGCTTGTACCTGTAGCACCTTGCTCCCATTGAGGGGGCGCTACGTGTTAAACTATAGTTGTCTGAGCGGTAGTTTGGCTCAGAAGGATTATGTTAAATTGACGCTTCTGTTTCATATCAGCTGGATGCCGCTGTCACCGAGGGTCAAGGTTGGAAAGGCAACAGGCTGGACGCATTGGGTATTTCTTTCCAGAAGTGGCTCAGGGGGGCGTGGTCAAGGTTGGAAAGGCAACAGGCTGGACACATTGGGTATTTCTTTCCAGAAGTGGCTCAGGGGGGCGTGGTCAACCCGCGTGGTCAAGGTTGGAAAGGCAACAGGCTGGACACATTGGGTATTTCTTTCCAGAAGTGGCTCAGGGGGGCGTGGTCAACCCGCGTGGTCAAGGTTGGAAAGGCAACAGGCTGGACGCATTGGGTATTTCTTTCCAGAAGTGGCTCAGGGGGGCGTGGTCAACCCGCTGTGCATTCTCGGAGAGGGTACTTAAGGAACGGACGCCGCTTGGCGGGGGTCTTCCGATCCTGACCTGATGGCCCTCCTGGTCTCAGGTGACGTGTGAGCTGTTTATGGTCTCCGGGCCGGCTGGCCCGAGGCTTCGTAACTCAGAGTAGGCCCGGAGGTTGCTGGGGCCTACTAGTCCAGGGATGGTCCTTCACTGCTTCACCTACGCCAAGGGAGCTGAACCACTGGGATTCAATTGAAGGACTTATCCTGTCTGTTTTACCTCACTGTGCTGCCGGGTTGGCTGAAAGATTGTTGGCACCGAGAGTCGTGTACTCTATTGAAATTTCTACAAATTGCGTGAGTGGTCGCACGATCTTGTGGCAGAAGATCGTGGGACGGCCCGACGAACTTATCGAGTCTGTGGCAGAGACTTTAACGAGCTTCGCACCAGCTGCTAGACCAGTGAGAGTAGGCCTATCTGGTGGTTGCTGGAATCCAGCGTGGAACCAAATTAATCCTCTGGTTCTAAGTTTGTACCCGTGATCCGCAAAGGTACCCGAGTCTCCCTCCATCCCTCTACCCCTCTGTTGGAGAACTTTGTTCAATAAAAACCTTGAAAGAGACGTCATATTTAGTGCCGACATTTCTTATGGACAACTCTTCAAGGAGAACCCCTGAGACAAGTTGCTTCAGTGAGTGTGCCGTTACTGGTGACTCCCGCGAAAAGTTTTCATCTATCTATTACGTGTCCCTGAGGAAGCCCCAATGGGCGAAACATGTAGGACCCACAGTATATGATACTATATAAGTCAATCAATGTTGAATTGCAATCTCTCATGTGATCATGGTTTTTAGCCTTTTTTGTATTAATAGTATGTACAATTAAAATGATATATTTTTCTATAAATTTTGTCTCCTGAATGATCTCTGTGGTTTCAGAGCTATTACTATTATTATTTTGTTCCAGTGTCACACCCAATTTGCATTCATACAGTCCCACACCCCATCCCGTAATTGGGAATATATACCTGCCATATATATATATATATATATATATATATATATATATTTATATACACACGCACGTGTGTTTGAGCTTTGAGGTGCACACCCAAATGCCATAGGCTGCGCACACCTATGCGAGTGATATGCGAGTGACATGACAGTGATCACTCCTCCCGATGACCGTAAGCAGTAGATCAGTGTCCTGTCACTAGGCAGAACAGGGAAATGCCTTGTTTACATAAGCATCTCCCTGTTCTGCAGCTCCGTGACACGATTGCGGGACACCGGCAGACATCCAGTCCCCGTGGCCGGTCACAGAGCTTGCGGCAGGGGTGCGCGCGTCAGCACAGCCGCAAATTCAAAGTGACGTACGGGTATGTCCCTTTGCGCAGCCGTGCCATTCTGCCGGCGTATATATATATATATACAGGCGGCGGTTGGCAAGTGGTTAAATTACACCTATGATAAAAATGATAGACCCTTCATTTCTTTGTAAGTGGGCAAACTTACGCAATCTGCAGGAGATCAAATATTTATTTTTCGCCACTGTATGTCCGTAATGAGATAGTAAACACATGCAGATTGGAGGCTTCATTGACAAAGAAAGGCATCAGCCTATTGGTGGCATAGCAGCCTAAGGCCTCGTACACACGATAGGTTAACCAGAGGACAACGGTCTGATGGACCGTTTTCATCGGTCAAAACCGATCGTGTGTGGGCCCCATCAGTTATTTAACCATTGGTTAAAAAAAAAAGCCAACTTGCTTTAAATTTAACCGATGGATTCCTAACCGATAGGTCAAAACCGATGATCGTTAGTAGGCACAACCATCAGTTAAAAATTTACGTCACCGCGTTCTGACACGATCGTTTTTAACCAATGGTGTGTAGGCGCGACGGACCATCAGTCAGCTTCATCGGTTAACCTATGACAACAGTCAGTGTGTACGAGGATAAAGCTTGCAGTGTTTATCGGTTTAATACTGTAATTTTCAGATACAATTACAGTATTCAAATTAAAACATAATAAAAATGTAAAAAAAAAAAAAATACAGGTTTGCAAATTTGTCAGCCTATAATAATAAATAAACAGCATTTTTTTTTATTAAAACATTGTATCAAATAAAGCCTTATATGTTTTTGTAAAGAAATATTTCAATGTTATTTTGGTATGCAAATTAGTTAGAGTTATTGTTAAGTTAAAAGCACACTGTTAAATCTGTCCTGGGCATCTAGACATCAATGACCTCTGAGAATAAAAGGCTAATCGCAACTGGATTATCCCTTTAAGCCCCCCCCCCCCTTAAGAAAAAAAAATTCCCCTAATTTTTTTGTTTTTTTATAATATAAACCAAATGAAATACATCTCAGGGCATCTTATATGTACAAAAGATAACATTTTGGGACCAGCAGCTTTACAAATAAATTAATTCCACACAAAAGCCAATTGGGGCAGATCCACAAAGAAATTACGCCGGCGTATCAATTGATACGCCGCGTAATTTCAAATTTTGCGCGTCGTATCTTTGTTTTGTATCCTCAAAACAAGATACGACGGCATCTCGGCTAGACCCGACAGGCGTACGTCTTAGTACGCCGTCGGATCTAAGCTGAAATTTTTCGGCGGCCTCTAGGTGGCGTTTCCATCGAATATGCAAATTAGCTATTTACGGCGATCCACGAACGTACGACCGGCGCATTTTGTTTACATCGTTTGCGTTCGGCTTTTTCCGGCGTATAGTTAAAGCTACTGTTATGAGGCGTACTCAATGTTAAGTATGGCCGTCGTTACCGCGTACAATTTTTGAATTTTTTACGTTGTTTTCGTAAGTCGTTCGCGAATAGGGATTTGCGTAGAGTGACGTCACCGTCGTGAGCATTGGCTTGTTGCGGGTTAATTTCGAGCATGCGCACTGGGATACCCCCACGGACGACGCATGCGCAGTTAAAAAAGAAACGTTGTTTACGTCGGGTCACGACGTATTAACATAAAACACGCCCCCATTACATCCATTTGAATTCCGCGCCATTGCGCCGCCAAAGATACACTACGCCGCAAATTCTTTCAGGATTCGAAAAAAAATAATAAAGTCACGGCGGCGTAGTGTATCTTAGATACGCTGCGCCAGGCGCAAAGGTACGTGGATCTGCCCCAATAAATGTAAATCATTTCACATTCTGCAAATGACAAAAATTCTGTAAAAAACAAAAAACAAAAACGAATCTCCTTTTTCCTCCAGTCGCTGAATGGTATTAAAAAAAAATAAAAAATAAAAAGAATATTACACTAAATAATATAAAATGCAGCAAATTGTCCTAGTGAGGAATCTACACACAAATTCCCAGCCGAGCTGCTCGCTAAGGAGAGTCGTTAGTGAAAAGAATTCTACGACGATACATATAAAGATCGCACGATCTCGGTTGGAGGAAGTTCTCATGGCATCAGAGTGGCGCTCTTCTTCGTGGTTTGCGGCGCGGGAAATCACGCGGCCTTCCAGAAATAACGGAATCATGTTTATGGTCAGTGACGTGTTTCACGGCCGCTCTGTGTGCACATATCAGCGCTGACAGCACGTGCCCGTTCCATTTGTCCCAGCAGGATGAAGGAAGGATTTCTGGACAGCCGCACTCCAAAACCTGAAAAACACAGGATACATGCCGCAAGCAAGCGTGGTACAATCCAACGCGTTTCACACTAAACTTTAGTGCTTAATCATAGGTTAACCACTTAAGACCCGGACCTTTAGGCAGCTAAAGGACCCGGCCAAGTTTTTGCGATTCGGCACTGCGTCGCTTTAACTGACAATTGCGCGGTCGCGCGACGTGGCTACCAAACAAAATTGACGTCCTTTTTTTTCCCACAAATAGAGATTTCTTTTGGTGGTATTTGATCACCTCTGCGGTTTTTATTTTTTGCGCTATAAACAAAAATAGAGCGACAATTTTGAAAAAAATTCTATATTTTTTACTTTTTGCTATCATAAATTTCCCCCAAAAATATATAAACAAAAAATGTTTTTTCCTCAGTTTAGGCCGATACGTATTCTTCTACATATTTTTGGTAAAAAAAAAAATCGCAATAAGCGTTTATCAGGTTGGTTTTGCGCAAAATTTATAGCGTTTACAAAATAGGGGATAGTTTTATTGCATTTTTATTAAATATTTTTTTTTTTCGCGATCAGCGATTTTTTTCATGACTGCGACATTATGGCGGACACTTCGGACAATTTTGACACATTTTTGGGACCATTGGCATTTTCACAGCAAAAAATGCATTTAAAATGCATTGGGGTGGATTCAGGTAGGGGCGCGCAAAACTGCGGCAGCGTAACGAATGACATTTACGTTACACCTCCGCAAGTTTTACGGGCAAGTGCTTGATTCACAAAGCACTTGCCTGTAAAGTTGCGGCAGCGTAGCGTAAAAGGGGCCGGCGTAAGCGCGCGTAATTCAAATGATCCCGTAGGGGGCGTGGATCATTTAAATTAGGCGCGTTCTCGCGCCGAACGTACTGCGCATGCGCCGTCCCTAAAATTTCCCGACGTGCATTGCAGTAATTGACGTCGCAAGGACGTCATTGGTATCGACGTGAACATAAATGGCGTCCAGCGCCATTCACGGACGACTTACGCAAACAACGTAAAATTTTCAAATCGCGACGCGGGAATGACGTCCATACTTAACATTGGCTGCGCCTCCTAATAGCAGGAGCAGCCTTACGACGAAAACGACGTACGCAAACGACGTAAAAAACTACCGCCGGGCGCACGTACGTTCGTGAATCGGCGTAAGTATGCAATTTGCATACTCTACGCTGACATCTACGGGAGCGCCACCTAGCGGCCTGCGTCAGAATGCACCCTAGGATACGACGGCGTAAGAGACTTATGCCAGTCGTATCTTAGGCTAAAGTCGGCGTATCTAGCTTTCTGAATACAGAAAGTAGATACGCCGGCGCTACTTAGCAATTACGCGGCGTATCTATGGATACGCCGGCGTAATTGCTCTCTGAATCTACCCCATTGTTTACTGTGAAAATTACAATTGCAGTTTGGGAGTTAACCACAAGGGGGGCGCTGATGGGGTTATGTGTGACCTCATCTGTGTTTCTAACTGTAGGGGGTGTGGCTGTAGGTGTGACGTCATTGATTGTGGTTCCCTATATAAGGGAACACACGATCGATGACGGCGCCACAGTGCAGAACGGGGAAGCTGTGTTTACACACGACTCTCCCCGTTCTTCAGCTCCGGGGACCGATCGCGGGACTCCAGCGGCGATCGGGTGCCGCGGTCACGGAGCTTCGGACCGGGTCGCGGGCGCACGCTCGCGACCCACGGCTGGGCACTTAAAGAGGACGTACCTGTACGTGCCTGTGCCCAGCCGTGCCATTCTGCCGACGTATATCTGCAGGAGGCGGTCCTGAAGTGGTTAAGCACTAAAGTTTAGTGTGAAACGCGTCAACGTGTGCCCCGCTTGCTGTGACGCGTTTCACACTAAACTTTAGTGCTTAATCATGATTAAGCACTAAAGTTTAGTGTGAAATGCGTCAGTTGGTACCCCGCTGGCTTTGGCACGTATCCTGTGTTTTTCATTTTACAATAAAAGCATCGGGTTTCGGAGTGCGGCTGTCCAGAAGACCTTCCTTCATTTTGGATTATCCTCGGCATCGCCAGCACCCGTGGCTTCGGATTTGGTGAGGAGATTCTTCATTGGCATCCTTGAGCGGTGATCTTTTCTCTCTTATTTGTCCCAGCGGGGTGAGGCCCAGGAGAAGAGGGCGTAGGAGGTCTATAGAGGTAAACAGAAAAGGTGGTGGTAGAGTTAGCGGCTCCACCTCACTGTGGAGAGCGGGGGCCACACTCCGCGCCGTGGTAAGTAATGCGATAGGATAACTTTGCTTAGTAAGTGCATTGAACGCACACGAGGTAGCACTGGACTCCGCTGGGTGTCAGAGAGGCATCGGTGGGGCGCTTCAGACCAAAATCCTCAGAGGGAAGGAGAAACCGGCTCCAAGCGCCAAGCCCAGCGACAGGAAGAACGCCATGATGGCCCCGGCTGTCTCTGCCTCGTATCCATCCACCTTCCTGCAAAGAGAAGTCAGAGGCGTCAGGGGGGGAAATGCAGCATACAACAGGCTCTGATACTGTGATAAAAAAAAATACTTAACCGCTTGCTGACTGGCTCACGCACTTATACGTCGGCGGAATGGCACGGCTGCGCAAAGCAACGTATATATACGTCGCTTTGAATATCGCGACGCGCCCCTGCCGCGAGCTCTGGGACCGCGGGACCCCGCGGACTCGATGTCCGCCGGTGTCCCGCGATCGTGTCACGGAGCTGCAGAACGGGGAGATGCCTGTGTAAACAAGGCATTTCCCTGTTCTGCCTTGTGACAGGACACTGATCTACTGCTCCAAAATAAGATCCATTAATCTAGATGGTTCTATTTTATTTATTATTTTTTCATTGCTATATTTTTGTATTTCTGTATTTTTCTATTTTTGTAATAAATAATTATTTTTATATATACTTCTGCCTTGCCGCAAAGTCCGACCTTTATTCACTCCAGTGATTGGGTTTTCCCTATTCTGATCTACTGCTCCCTCTCATCGGGAGCAGGGATCACTGTTGTGTCACAGGTAGCCCCGCCCCCACACAGTTATAATCACTTCCTAGGACACACTTAACCACTTAAGACCCCAGACCAAAATGCAGGTAAAGGACCCGGACAGTTTTTGCGATTCGGCACTGCGTCGCTTTAACTGACAATTGCGCGGTCGTGCGACGTGGCTCCCAAACAAAATTGGCGTCCTTTTTTTCCCACAAATAGAGCTTTCTTTTGGTGGTATTTGATCACCTCTGCGGTTTTTATTTTTTGCGCTTTAAGCAAAAATAAAGTTACAATTTTGAAAAAAATTCAATATTTTTTACGTTTTGCTATAATAAATATCCCCCAAAAATATATAAAACATTTTTCCTCAGTTTAGGCCGATACGTATTCTTCTACCTATTTTTGGTAAAAAAAATCGCAATAAGCGTTTATCGATTGTTTTGCGCAAAATGTATAGTGTTTACAAAATAGGGGATAGTTTTATTGCATTTTTATTAATAATTTTTTTTTTACTACTAATGGCGGAGATGAGCGATTTTTTTCATGACCGCGACATTATGGCGGACACTTCGGACAATTTTGACACATTTTTGGGACAATTGTCATTTTCACAGCAAAAAATTCTATAAAAATGCACTGATTACTGTGAAAATGACATTTGCCGTTTGGGAGTTAACCACTAGGGGGCGCTGAAGGGGTTAAGTGTGACCTCATACGTGTTTCTAACTGTAGGGGGGCGGGGCTGGACGTGTGACATCATTGATCGTGTTTCCCTATATTAGGGAACATATATTTACACACAGCTCTCCTCGTTCTTCAGCTCCGGGGACCGATCGCGGGACTCCAGCGGCGATCGGGTCCGCGGGTCCCGCGGCCACGGTCATGGAGCTTCGGACGCGCGCCCGCCAGCTGCGCACTTATAGAGGACATACATGTACGTGCTTGTGCCCAGCCGTGCTATTCTGCCGACGTATATGTGCAGGAGGCGGTCCTTAAGTGGTTAAAGGGGTTGTAAAGGAAAAAAATGTTTTCCCTAAATATCTTCCTGTACCTTAGTGCAATCCTGCTTCACTTACCTCATCCTTCCATTTTGCTTTTAAATGTCCTTATTTCTTCTGAGAAATCCTCACTTCCTGTTCTTCTGTCTGTAACTCCACACAGTAATGCGAGGCTTTCTCCCTGGTGTGGAGAAAGCCTCTTGAGGGGGCGAGCAGGAGAGTCAGGATGCCCACTAACACACAGCTCCTTTCTCTATCTGCAATGTAGAGAGCGTCCTGACTGCTCTTGTCAATGGTGTCATCTTCATACACATTGGGGGTTATTTGCTAAAGGCAACTCCACTTTGCACTACAAGTGCAAACTAATAGCCAGATTCAGATACACTGGCTTATTCGTGAGGCGGCGTAGCGTATGGCATATACGCTACGCCGCCGTAAGTCAGAGAGGCAAGTGCTGTATTCACAAAGCACTTGCCTCCTGAGTTACGGCGGCATAGCGTAAATGGGCCGACCTAAGCGCGCCTAATTCAAATGAGGAACAGGGGGGTGTGTTTTATGTAAATGACTCGTGACCCGACATGATTGACGTTTTTAACGAACGGCGCACGCGCCGTCCGTGGACACATCCCAGTGTGCATTGCTCCAAAGTACGCCGCAAGGATGTATTGGTTTTTCGATGTGAACGTAAATTACGTCCAGCCCCATTCACGGATGACTTACGCAAATGACGTAAAATTTTCAAATTTCGACGCAGGAACGACGGCCATACTTAACATTGGCTAGGCCAGCTATTTATTCGACTAACTTTACCCTAGAAAAAGCCTTACGAAAACGACGTAAAAAAAAAAGCGCCGGGCGCACGTAAGTTTCTGAATCGGCGTATCTAGCTCATTTGCATATTATACGCCGTACTCAACGGAAGCGCCACCTAGCGGCCAGCGTAAATATTGCACCCTAAGATACGACGGCGTAGGAGACTTACGCCGCTCGTATCTTAGCCCAATTTAAGCGTATCTGGTTTCCAGAATACGCTTAAATTTACGACGGCTTAGATTCAGAGTTACGACGGCGTATCTACTGATACGCCGGCGTAAACGTCTCTGAATCCAGCTATAAAAGTGCACTTGAAATTGCACCGAAAGTGCACTTGGAAGTGCAGTCGCTGTAAATCTGAGGGGTAGATCTGAAATGAGGGGAAGCTCTGCTGATCTTATCATCCAATCATGTGCAAGATAAAATGCTGTTTTTTACTTTGCTTGCATGTCCCCCTCAGATCTTTTCAGTGACTGAACTTCCAAGGGCACTTTAAGTGCAATTTCAAGTCCACTTGTAGTGCAAAGTGGATTTGCCTTTTGTAAATAACCCCCATTGTGTAGCTTTCTGTGGATGTGCACCTAGGGTGCCCACGTGTCCCGGATTGCCCGGGACTGTCCCTTAATTGGCATCTGTGTCCCTGGTCCCGGATGCCTTCATTGCGGGACAATACAATGTCCCGGAATGAAGCACTGGGTAAAGTCATTATGAATTCGGCAGAGTCTGAGCCGCGGTAGCGCTGTCTGCAGCATGCAAAACCACTTCCACCTGATTTTAATTGTGCTCACTGGTTGCTAGAGCCGCTTGGCGTGTGGCAACCAGTGACATCACAGGCTGCAGTGCACCCCCTGGTTCAGAGCTGAAAGCGCGGGAGGATTTCACTTCCTCCTCCAACCTCCGCGCTTCTGCTCTGTCTGTCTCCTGGGACCCAAAGCAGCTGAGCTCCGAGGCTGCCCCCTGACATACCAGAGAGGGACACAGCTTCTGATCTGAGAGGGAGAGCAGCAGCATCATCTGAGAAGAACAGAGAGTGGGGGCCCCGGGGAGAAGCAGGAGGCTGACTGGAAGGAACAGCGCCAGAGGGAGTGAGAGAAGACCTGAGCAGCAGTGACATCCTCCCAGAGCCTGCACACCTTCCCCCAACGTCTGCTCCAGCAGTGACATCCTCCCAGAGCCTGCACACCTTCCCCCAACGTCTGCTCCAGCAGTGACATCCTCCCAGAGCCTGCACACCTTCCCCCAACGTCTGCTCCAGCTGTGCCTATCATCAACAAGAAACACAGGCTGACAGAGGACAGTCTGCAGGTAGGTGCATCACACACACCTACCCACAGACAGGGGCTGGGACAGGGTGTACAGGAAGGACTGCAGGCCAGCTTAGGGGGTCAATTTCACTCACCACCACCCCCCCTCTCTCTCCCATCCCCCTCTCTCATCCACCTCTCTCTCTCTCCCATCCCCCTCTCTCTCTTCCATCCCCCTCTCTCTCTCATCTACCCCTCTCTCTCTTCCATCCCCCTCTCTCTCTCATCCCTCTCTCTCTCATCTACCCCTCTCTCTCTCATCTACCCCTCTCTCTCTCTCATCTTCCATCCCCCTCTCTCTCTCTCATCCACCCCTCTCTCTCTCCCCCTTCTCTCTCTCTCCCCCCCTTCTCTCTCTCTCCCATCCCTTCTCTCTCTCTCTCCCACCCCTTCTCTCTCTCTCTCCCACCCCTTCTCTCTCTCTCTCTCTCTCTTACCCCTTCTCTCTCTCTCCCACCCCTTCTCTCTCTCTCCCACCCCTTCTCTCTCTCTCACCCCTTCTCTCTCTCTCTCTCTCCCACCCCCTCTCTCTCTCTCCCACCCCTTCTCTCTCTCTCTCTCTCTCTCTCTCTCTCCCCACCCCTTCTCTCTCTCTCTCTCCCATCCCTTCTCTCTCTCTCCCACCCCTTCTCTCTCTCCCACCCCTTCTCTCTCTCCCGCACCCCTTCTCTCTCTCCCTCACCCTTTCTCTCTCTCCCACCCCTTCTCTCTCTCTCTCTCTCTCTCTCTCGCACCCCTTCTCTCCCTCACCCCTTCTCTCTCTCTCTCCCACCCCTTCTCTCTCTCTCTCTCCCACCCCCTCTCTCTCTCTCTCTCTCTCTCTCTCCCACCCCTTCTCTCTCTCTCTCTCCCACCCCCTCTCTCTCTCTCTCTCTCTCTCCCACCCCTTCTCTCTCTCTCTCCCCACCCCTTCTCTCTCTCTCTCCCATCCCTTCTCTCTCTCTCCCACCCCTTCTCTCTCTCCCACCCCTTCTCTCTCTCCCGCACCCCTTCTCTCTCTCCCTCACCCTTTCTCTCTCTCCCCCCCCCTCTCTCTCTCTCTCTCTCTCTCTCTCGCACCCCTTCTCTCCCTCACCCCTTCTCTCTCTCTCTCTCCCCCACCCCTTCTCTCTCTATCTCTCTCCCCCCCCCTCTCTCTCTCTCTCTCCCACCCCTTCTCTCTCTCTCTCTCCCACCCCCTCTATCTCTCTCTCTCTCTCTCTCCCACCCCTTCTCTCTCTCTCTCTCTCTCTCTCTCTCTCCCCACCCCTTCTCTCTCTCTCTCCCATCCCTTCTCTCTCTCTCCCACCCCTTCTCTCTCTCCCACCCCTTCTCTCTCTCCCACCCCTTCTCTCTCTCCCTCACCCTTTCTCTCTCTCCCACCCCTTCTCTCTCTCTCTCTCTCTCTCTCGCACCCCTTCTCTCTCCCACCCCTTCTCTCTCTCCCTCACCCCTTCTCTCTCTCTCTCCCACCCCTTCTCTCTCTCTCTCGCACCCCTTCTCTCTCTCTCTCCCGCACCCCTTCTCGCTCTCCCTCACCCTTTTTCTCTCTCTCTCCCACCCCTTCTCTCTCTCTCTCTCCCACCCCTTCTCTCTCTCCCTCACCCACCCCTTCTCTCTCTCCCTCCCCCCTTCTCTCTCTCCCTCCCCCTTCTCTCTCTCTCGCACCCCTTCTCTCTCTCCCGCACCCCTTCTCTCTCTCTCTCTCCCTCACCCCTTCTCTCTCTCTCTCTCCCACCCCTTCTCTCTCTCCCTCACCCCTTCTCTCTCTCTCTCTCTCTCTCTCCCACCCCTTCTCTCTCCCACCCCTTCTCTCTCTCTCTCTCTCTCTCTCTCTCTCTCTCTCTCCCTCCCACCCCTTCTCTCTCTCTCTCTCTCTCTCTCCCACCCCTTCTCTCTCTCTCTCGCACCCCTTCTCTCTCTCTCTCTCCCGCACCCCTTCTCTCTCTCTCTCCCGCACCCCTTCTCTCTCTCCCTCACCCTTTCTCTCTCTCTCTCACCCCCTCTCTCTCTCTCTCTCCCACCCCTTCTCTCTCCCACCCCTTCTCTCTCTCCCTCACCCCTTCTCTCTCTCTCTCTCCCACCCCTTCTCTCTCTCTCTCGCACCCCTTCTCTCTCTCTCTCCCCCACCCCTTCTCTCTCTCTCTCTCCCACCCCTTCTCTCTCCCACCCCTTCTCTCTCTCTCTCTCTCCCACCCCCTCTCTCTCTCCCCCACCCCTTCTCTCTCTCTCTCTCTCTCCCCCACCCCTTCTCTCTCTCTCTCTCTCTCTCACCCCCACCCCTTCTCTCTCTCTCTCTCTCACCCCTTCTCTCTCTCTCTCTCCCACCCCTTCTCTCTCTCTTTCACCCCTTCTCTCTCTCTATCCCACCCCTTCTCTCACCCTCACTGACTACAGGTCCCAGCATTAGTCCCTTAGAGCTCAGGGATCTGACATGCTCCCCCAATGGATGGGGTAGGGATCGGGTAGGTCAGTGTAATGATCAGGTAGGTCAGTGTAGGAATCAGGTTAGTGTAGTGGTCAGGTATTTCAATGGAGCAATCAATTAGGTCAGTGTAGGGATCAGGAAGGTCAGTGTAGTGGTCAGGTAGGTCAGTGTAGGGATCAGGTACAGTAGGTCAGTGTAGTAGTCGGGTAGGTCAGTGTATGTGCAGTTTTTACCCCAGATCCCTTGTGTCATTTGTATTTCATTTGTGGTATAAAGTACAGGGTTTTATATACAACTTTAGTTCCTTAGAGATAAACTGCATTTGTTTCATGTATGTTAGCCCAACATCGCAAGAACAATTACACTCTGTGAATCTAAGTGGCTGCCTGCAGCTGCAATGTTGGTCTTCCATACATGAAACAAATGCTTAAATAGGTAAGGGGCGGGGCCTCTCGGCCACGTCATATGGCGGCACTGTCTCCTTGTGATGTCACCGACCGCTGCTTGCTGGGGGGGGTGTCCCTGAATGGCTGTATGGAAATGTGGTCACCCTATGTGCACCCCCTCCTTCATTAAGAATGATATCATGCGGCTTCTGCTTGGAATCCAATTATTTACCGGCACATAATGGACTTTCTGCTTAGTAAATACAACCCTCTGCTGATGTGGCACCTCCGTGGGCTAAGAATGTTATTGGTAGATTGTTGCCATAATAAGATCTGTTTGCATTAGAACAGGGGTGTCCAAACTTTTTTCAAAGAGGGCCAGATTTGATGAAGTGAACATGCGTGAGGGCCGACTATTTTGCCTGACATTCTTTGGACCATTAAAATTCGGTCTAATAGCCAGATTCAGACAGACTGGCTTAATTTTGAGGCGGCGTAGCGTATCGCATATACGCTACGCCGCCGTAAGTCAGAGAGGCAAGTGCTGTATTCACAAAGCACTTGCCTCCTAAGTTACGGCGGCGTAGCATCAATGGGCCGGCGTAAGCGCGCGTAATTTAAATGATGAACAGGGGGGCGTGTTTTATGTTAATGACTAGTGACCCGACGTGATTGACGTTTTTTTACGAACGGCGCAAGATAGGCCTGTTCCGACGTCCATACCTTGCATGGGCTGCGCCGCCTAGGGAGCAGCTTTATCTTTACACCGGCGTATCTCTAACGTAAACGGCGTAACTAATTGCGACGTCCGCACGTACGTTCGTGAATCGGCGTATCCAGCTCATTTGCATATTCGACGCTGCAAACAACGGAAGCGCCACCTAGCGGCCAGCGTAAATATACACCCTAAGATACGACGGCATAGGAGACTCCTACGCCGCTCGTATCTTAGCCTAATTTAAGCGTATCTGGTTTCCAGAATACGCTTAAATTTACGACGGCGCAGATTCAGAGTTACGACGGCGTATCTACTGATACGCCGCCGTAACTCTCTGTGAATCTAGCTATAAGTGTGTTCGTCTGAGCACTAATACATGGCCCAACAAGAATAATCTTGCCTTTGTGGCTGTGTGTGTTGAAGAGATGAGCTTGGGCGTGTTATTTGGATATACAGTATTTATCGGCGTTTAACACGCACAGGCTTACCATTGCCATGAATGCAGCCTTACCATTGCCATGAATGCAGCCTTACCATTGCAACCAATGCAGCCTTACCATTGCAACCTCACCATTGCAACCAATGCAGCCTCACATGTGCCATAAATGCAGCCTCACATGTGCCATAAATGCAGCCTCACATGTGCCATAAATGCAGCCTCACATGTGCCATAAATGTGACTTCTCCACAACTTTATCCCTGACCTGTCTGGTGTGTTCCTTGGCCTTCATGATGCTGTTTGTTCACTAAGGTTCTCTAACAAACCCCTGAGGGCTTCACAGAACAGCTGTATTTATACTGAGATTAAATGACACACAGGTGGACTCTATTTACTATTTTAGGTGACTTCTGAAGGCAATTGGTTCCACTAGATTTTAGTTAGGGAAGGGGGCTGAATACAAATGCCCCCCCCCCCCACTTTTCACATATTTATTTGTAAAAAATGTTGAAAACCTTTTATAATTTTTCTTCCACTTCACAATTATGTGACACTTTGTGTTGGTCTCTCACATAAAATCCCAATGAAATACATTTACGTTTTTTGGTTGTGACATGACAAAATGTGGAAAATTTCAAGGGGGTATGAATACTTTTTCAAGGCATGGTTTACCAATCTTTGCAGCCCATCGTTTGCGTACAGTAACCCGGTGACGATGGGCTTTGAAATGTGATTTTGGTTGAATATCTGCCTGAGCCTGATTGTGAGGCTCCTTTGTATTGTCATCAGCCCCTAGAGCAGGGATATGACTGAGTATTAGGGGACGGCACTCAGGGCCATCTTAAAGCAAGGGCACTCCTGGGCACTGCCCAGGGGCCCCAGGTACATGGGGGGCTCCACAATAATCTTGCATTACATCATACTTGCCAACTGTCCCGGATTTGCCAGCGGCTCTGATAGGCTTTCCGAGTACAGCCCTCGGCTCCCGGATGTCTTATCCTCGGGACGTACGGGGGATGCGTTCCTTGGATAAGACTGACGGCCATCTCAGCCAATCAGGTTCCCCGATTCTGGTTATCGGTAACCTGATTGGCTGAAGCGTCACCGAGGCGGGAGAAGACATCGAGGGATGTGAAAGGAGTAAGGTAAGTGCATTTTACAGGGCACAGCGGCGACAATGGGCACAGAGGTGACAAAGGGCACAGTGGCATCAATGGGCACAGTGGTGACAAAGGGCACAGCGGTGACAATGGGCACAGTGGCAACAATTAAAGGGCACAGTGACATGCAGAGTGGCAACAATGGGCACAGTGCCGACAATTAAGGGGCACAGTGGTGACAATTGGCACAGTGGCGACAATTGAGGGGCACAGTGGCTGCGTTTGACGGCATGGCACTGTGGTGACAATTGATGGCACAGTGGCTGTGTTTGATGGCATGGCACAGTGGCTGCGTTTGATGGCCTGGCACAGTGGCTGAGTTTGATGGCATGGCACAGTGGTGCGAATTGATGGCATAGTGACTGCATTTGATGGCATGGCACAGTGGTGATAATTGATGGCACAGTGGCTGCGTTTGATGGCATGGCACAGTGGTGACAATTGATGGGCACAGTGGCTGCGTTTGATGGCATGGCACAGTGGCTGAGTTTGATGGCATGGCACAGTGGTGCGAATTGATGGCATAGTGACTGCATTTGATGGCATGGCACAGTGGTGATAATTGATGGCACAGTGGCTGCGTTTGATGGCATGGCACAGTGGTGACAATTGATGGGCACAGTGGCTGCGTTTGATGGCATGGCACAGTGGCTGCGTTTGATGGCATGGCACAGTGGTGACAATTGATGGCACAGAGGTTGCATTTGATGGGCACAGTGAGGCTGCAGTTTTTTGTTTTTTTCCGTTTGCCCCCCCCCCCAAAAAAAATTGAGCACCAGCCGCCACTGCCCCCTGTACTGTGCCCTTCTGCATTCCCCCCTGTACAATAGATTTTATAGAAAGTACTAATGAAAATATGTTTAATTCTATCAACTATTTATACATTATTTCTGGAAAGTAGGTGTGTAAATTGGTACAAGCAGGTAGGGGCCCCCCAGTGCATTACTTTGCTCAGGGGCCCATGATGCCATTAAGATGGCCCTGGCAGCACTGATAAGGGATACAAAGAGGGGGTAACAGGCTCGGGCGCGGTGGAGATCGGTACTCACTTGGGTCCAAAGCACATGCAGAGACTGGCCAGGTATCCGTTGGACAGGGCAAAGACGATCATGATGCCAATGTACCAGGCGTCGTGTGCCAGTAGTGTGGGCAGATAATGGCGAGGCATGACGTTACACAGCATGAAGAGAGGCCAGAAGATGAACCGGGCCGCCACCATGATGGGGAGCAATTTACTGTCCTTCCCGGGCTGTAGAGAGAGAGAGAGAGGAGCACACCATTATCACTGGATATCATAGGCATGTGTGCTGTATCTGTGTGTCAATGTGATCAGCTAAAGAGAACCTGTCAGCGGGTTTCAAGCTGATACTTTTTTTGTGCCCCCCCCTGATTTTGTTTTGGTGCCAAAGCCTGTCCAATTACAGCACTCTAATTAAGACAGTGAAGTGCTCTCATTGGGTAGGACAACGACAGCTGGGGGGGGGGGGGGGGGATTGGCCTAGAAGTGAGCCCCCCCCCCCAAAATAAAGCATCACTAAAACAGAGGAGCGCACTATATGAGTTTGCTGGCTAATAAAGGTACAGTGGAACCTCGGATTACAAGCATAATCCATTCCAGGAGAATGCTCGTAAAGTACTCGCATATCAAAGCGAGTTTCCCCATTGAAGTCAATGGAAACGAAAATAATTAGTTTTCCGCATTGACTTCAATGGCATGCAATACCGCGTGTGGCCAGAGGTGGTGGGGGGGCGCCGGAGAGCCTCGGAAACACACAGAAAGGCCTGAGGCCAGCTCGGCTGACCTTGGCAAACCTCGGAAAGGCTCGGGAACGGAGTATTTCTGAGTCTTTACGAACGTCCCTGAACAGCACCGATCGGCTCCGGCGCCCCCCCCCCCATCTCAGGCCAAACATGGTACTGCACACCGATTTAGCCTGAATCCTGCGAGACAACAATCGCAAACCGAGTTAGGATTTTTAAAAACACAGTGCTTGTGTTTTTAAACGCTCTTTAACCATGTTACTCGCAATCCGAGGTTCCACTGTAATAGATATCATTTTTGTTTTCAGGAAGCTATGTACAGCACTCTGCCGACACCTCCCACCAGCCATGATCTGCTCGCATTGCATAGAGAAGCAAAATAAACCCAGGGATGATGTCATTGGCTCTAAAATAAGATATGTAATGAAAACGGGAAAAGGTTTTGTTTAAAAAAACACGCTGTGTTATGGAATTGGCCATAGGCGTGTGCGCACAAGGTGTGCCAGGTGTGCCTGGGCACACCCTAATCACCCAGTGTGCCGCAGATCCCCCCTGCTGCCGGGGGGGTGAACAGGAAACTGCTAAGCAGAGAGCACTTGCCAGTCATTCACTGTCCAGTGCAGCTGAGGCTGCAGAGAAAGTGACTGGGAAATCTCTGTCCTCAATCCCTTTCTATTTAGACCCCTGATTTTTTTCATCAAAGATCCCCAATGGGGCTCCTAAAAAAAAAACAATTAAAAAATAATAAAAATAAAAAGCTACTGCCACCGTCCATTGTCCTACTGACACCATCCTCTGCCCTACTGACACCATCCTCTGCCCTACTGACACCGTTCTACTGCTCTACTGACACCGTCCACTGCTCTACTGACACCGTCCACTGCTCTACTGACACCATCCTCTGCTCTACTGACACCATCCTCTGCCCTACTGACACCGTCCACTGCTCTACTGACACCATCCACTGCTCTACTGACACCGTCCACTGCTCTACTGACACCACCCATTCCCTACTGACACCATCCACTGCTCTACTGACACCATCCACTGCTCTACTGACACCTTCCACTGCTCTACTGACACCGTCCACTGCCCTACTGACACCGTCCACTGCTCTACTGACACCGTCCACTGCTCTACTGATACCGTCCTCTGCTCTACTGACACCGTCCACTGCCCTACTGACACCGTCCACTGCCCTACTGACACCGTCCACTGCTCTACTGACACCGTCCACTGCCCTACTGACACCGTCCTCTGCTCTACTGACACCGTCCACTGCTCTACTGACACCGTCCACTGCTCTACTGACACCGTCCACTGCTCTGCTGACACCGTCCACTGCTCTACTGACACCGTCCACTGCCCTACTGACACCATCCACTGCTCTACTGACACCATCCACTGCTCTACTGACACCGTCCACTGCTCTACTGACACCGTCCACTGCTCTACTGACACCATCCACTGCTCTACTGACACCATCCACTGACACCATCCACTGCTCCACTGACACCATCCACTGCTCTACTGACACCATCCACTGCTCTACTGACACCATCCACTGCTCTACTGACACCGTCCACTGCTCTACTGACACCGTCCACTGCTCTACTGACACCACCCATTCCCTACTGACACCATCCACTGCTCTACTGACACCGTCCACTGCTCTACTGACACTGTCCACTGCTCTACTGACACCGTCCACTGCTCTACTGACACCGTCCACTGCTCTACTGACACTATCCACTGCTCTACTGACACCATCCACTGTCCTACTGACACCATCCACTGCCCTACTGATATCATCCACTGCTCTACTGACACCATCCACTGCTCTACTGACACCATCCATTGTCCTACTGACACCGTCCACTGCTCTACTGACACGCACATACATATAGACACATGCGTGTGTGTTTGAGCTTTGGGGCGCACACCCTTATACAATAGGCTGCGCACACCTATGGAATTGGCTGTAGGTTGGCATTGTACTCACCCACATGAACCTCGCTGTGATGCTTCGTCCGGCCCAATCAAACATATTAAACATCAGAAAACAGGAGACGGGGATGAAGTACATTCCTATAGATGGGACATAAAGAATGATATCATGATACAGAGTATTGCCTGCACAGGACACACCTACCTTCCTGCCTCCACGAATGACATCATACTGCCAGATGTATTATTTAAGGTGGAGTCACAGGGCCAGATTCACAAAGAGATACGACGGTGTATCTACAGATACACCATCGTATCTCTGACTTACACTGGTCGTATCTAAGCGCCTGATTCATAGAATCAGATACGCATAGATATGGCTAAGATCCGACAGGTGTAACTGTGTTACACCGTCGGATCTTATTTGTAATTTAAAAATGGCGCGGGGGGCGTTCCCGCTGATTTACGCTGAATAATATGTAAATCAGCGAGATACGCAAATTCACGAACGTACGCGGACCCGACGCAGTGTTGTTACGACGTTTCCGTAGCGGCTTTCCCGGCGTATACTTACCCCTGCTTCTATGAGACGCAGCCAATGTTAAGTATAGCCGTCGTTCCCGCGTCGATTTTAATTTTTTTTACGTCGTTTGCGTAAATCGTTCTGTAATACGGATGGACGTCGTTTACGTAAGCGTCGAAACCACTGACGTCCTAGCGACGTCAGTGGGAGCAATGCACGACGGGAAAATTCTCGGACTGCGCATGCTCATTTAAATCGGCGCAGGGACGCGCCTGATTTAAATAGTACACTCCCCCTAGCCGCGGAATTTGAATTCCGCCTGGGGTTTTACGATCCGCTGCCGCAAGTTTGGAGGTAAGTGGTTTGTGAATTACCCACTTGCCTCTCAAACTTGCGCCAGCGGATCTTAAAACAGATAGATCACGCGGATCTAAAGATCCGCTGATCTTTCTGAATCTAGCCCACACAGTGTAACTATACGGAAATTCACATCATAACTTATATATATTCTGTGTTCTCAGGTGATGAGGGCTCTGACACAAAGAGAGGGCTTCTGGCCTAGGGGGTGATGAGGGGCTCCAACATGGGTGGGGAGATGATGAGGAGCTCTGACATCGGGGACGACGAGGGGCTCTGACATGTAGGGTGATGAGGGGTTCTGACATCGGGGGGGGGGGCAGTGAGGGGCTCTGACATAGGGGGTGATGAGGAGCTCAGAGTTGGGGGGGGTAAGGGGCTCCCGCATGAGAGGAGTTTATGGGCTGTAACATGGATACAGGGAAATTCTTTGGCATTGGGGGTGATGAGGGGCTCCAACATGGGGAGCAATGAGGGGCTCTGACACGTAGGGTGATGAGGGGCTATGACATGGGAGAGCAATGGGGGGCTCTTACATGTAGGGTGATGAGGGGCTATGACATGGGAGAGCAATGTGGGGCTCTGACATCAGTGGTGATGATAGGCTCAGACTTGGGGAGATAAGGGGCTCCCAAATGGGGGGAAATGAGGGGCTCTGACATGTAGGGTAATGAGGGGCTCTGACATAGAGGGATGATGATGGGTTCCGAATTTGGGAGCTAAGGGGCTCCCACAAGGTGCGGAGGTGAGGGGCTCTAATATGGATGCAGGACACAAGTGGCTCCAACATGGGGAGTGATTAGGGGCTCTGACATGTAGGGTGATGAGGGGCTCTAACATGCGGGGGGGGGGCAGGGATGGACTGGCCATTGGGACTACAGGGAGTTTCCCGGTGGGCCGATGGCTCAGTGGGCCGGCTTCAGTGACAGCGGCCTGGGAGTTTCTCACTCCTGCCTAATCTTGTCCCATGAGGGGGGGGCACCAAACTGATTCTTTGCCCCGGGTGAAATAATGTCTAGCTTCCCCACTGGTACTGCCTATAAGAGTACCAGTACCAGCCATTCTACTCTAATAAAGTAAAACGGCTAGTGGCTAGTGAAGGGGGAGAGGTGGCTTGGGTGGCCGGGGGGGTGCGTGTGTTGTCTGGCCGCCATGGGAGAGACCTGTCAAAGTGGGCCAGTCTGGATGAAGTCCAGGGCCAAATTTTTGTCCCAGTCCAGCCCTGGGGGGGGGGGGGGGGGCGAGGCTCTGAAATGGGGAGCAATGAGGGGATTTGACATAGGGGGTGATGAGGTGCTCAGAAGGGGGTCCAACATGGGGGGGGGGGGTTCTCACATGAATTTGGTGCAATTGTCTGACATTGGGGGAGATAAGGGGCACTGACATGGGGAGCGATGAGGAGCTCTGACATGTAGGATGATGAAGAACCCTGACATGGGGGAGTAATTAAGGGCTCTGACATAGGGGATGATAAGAGGCTCTGACATGGGGGGGGGGGCAATGAGGGGCTCTGATATGTAGGATGATGAGGGACTCTGATATGGGGAAGAAATGAAGGGCCGTGACATGGAGGGTGATGAGGAGCTCTGACATGGGGGTCTCTGACATAGGGGGTGATAAGGGGTCTCGATATGGAGGGGCAATGGGGGGCTCTGATATGTGGGATGATGAGGGACTCTGATATGGGGAAGAAATGAGGGGCCGTGACATGGAGGGTGATAAGGAGCTCTGACATGGGGGGGGGGCAATGAGGGTCTCTGACATAGGGGGTGATAAGGGGTCCCGATATGGAGGGGCAATGGGGGGCCTCTGACATAGGGGGCGATGAGGTGCTCAGAATTGAGGAGATAAATGGCTCCAACATGAGGAGAGGTGAGGGGCTATCACATGGATGCCGTGAAATTCTCTGACATTGGGGGTGAGGAGGGGTTTTGATAAATACGATGATGATGACGGAATACAACATGGAAGACAGTAAGAAGCTCCGACATTTTGTTTTGTTATGACTTTTTACACATATATTTGTGTTCTCAGAAAAATTGCTTTCACGTGGTGGGAGAGGAGGTCCTCAGGCTCTGACATGGGGGTGTTAAGAGGCTCCAACATGGTGGGCTATGAGGTGCTCCAGACATGGGGGCTGATGAAGGGATACGGCATGGGGGGGCGATAAGGGGATCTAAGATAGGGTTGTTTTTCTTTTGTTATGGCTTTTACAATGTGTATATATATATTATATGTCTATTTAGGTGATAATGGGCTCTGCCATCAGGGGTGATGGGGGGCTTCAACATGGCGGGGCAATGAGTGGCTACAAAAAGAGGGGCGATTAGGAATTTCAACATGAGAGGTGATAAAGGGCTATGACATGGGGGGGGGGGCAATGAGGGGCTCCAACATGAGAGATAAGGGGCTCCAACATGAGGGACGATGAGGGGCTCCAACATGAGAGTTAAGGGGCTCCAACATGAGATATAAGCGGCTCCAACATGAGAGATAAGGGGCTCCAACATGAGAGATAAGGGGCTCCTACATGAGAGATAAGGGGCTCCTACATGAGAGATAAGAGGCTCCAACATGGTGGGGGCAATGAGGGGCTACAAAATGAGAGATAAGGGGCTCAACATGAGGGGTAATGAGGGGCTCCAACATGAGAGATAAGGTGCTACAACATGTGGGGGGGGCAATGAGGGGCTCCAACATGAGAGATAAGGGGCTCCAACATGAGAGATAAGGGGCTCCAACATGGTGGGGGACAATGAGGGGCTCCAAAATGAGGGGCGATGAGGGGCTCCAACATGAGAGATAAGGGGCTCCAACATGAAAGATAAGGGACTCCAACATGGTGGGGGACAATGAGGGGCCACAAAATGAGGGGCGATGAGGGGCTCCAACATGAGAGATAAGGGGCTCCAACATGAAAGATAAGGGGCTCCAACATGAGAGATAAGGGGCTCCAACATGAGAGATAATGGGCTCCCACATGGTGGGGGACAATGAGGGGCTCCAACATGAGGGGCGATGAGGGGCTCCAACATGAGAGATAAGGGGCTCCAACATGAAAGATAAGGGGCTCCAACATGAGAGATAAGGGGCTCCCACATGGTGGGGGACAATGAGGGGCTCCAACATGAGGGGCGATGAGGGGCTCCAACATGAGAGATAAGGGGCTCCAACATGACAGGGGCAATGAGGGGCTACAAAATGAGAGATAAGGAGCTCAACATGAGGGGTAATGAGGGGCTCCAACATGAGAGATAAGGTGCTACAACATGTGGGGGGGGGGGGCAATGAGGGGCTCCAATATGAGAGATAAGGGGCTCCAACATGGTGGGGGACAATGAGGGGCTCCAAAATGAGGGGCGATGAGGGGCTCCAACATGAGAGATAAGGGTCTCCAACAATGGTGGGGGCAATGAGGGGCTACAAAATGAGAGATAAGGTGCTATAACATGTGGGGGCAATGAGGGGCTCCAACATGAGAGATAAGAGGCTCCAATATGAGAGATAAAGGGCTCCAATATGAGAGATAAATGCTCCAACATGGTGGGGGCAATGAGGGGCTCTAACATGAGATGTAAGGGGCTCCAACATGAGGGGTGATGAGGGGCTACAACATGAGAGATAAGGTGCCACAACATGGAGTGGGGCAATGAGGGACTACAACATGGGGGTGATGAAGGGGCTCTGACCTGGCCAGTGATGAGGGGCTCCAACATGAATGGGTGATGAGGGGTAAAATTACAGTGAATGAACGATAACATGAAAACCTGCAAATGGGACAGCAGAGCCCTTCCAGAGAAGATCTTGGCCATTGAAAAACACAAGAACCCTTGTGTCCCGCTACTCAACGTTCCTTAGATGAGCTCACCTTCCTGTCGTTATCTCTACTGTGCCCGGTCATATTTCAGTACTCACCCCAGGAAGAATCGCCAGCAATGGTGGACTTCACATCGGCAGTGACAGCGGGGAAGATCCCAATAGTGACTGCGAACACCAGACAGACGGACAGAGCCAACACCCAGATCTACAGTGAGATACAAGACACATTATATACTAAGAGGAAGGTGTTTAATGTTCTCTAATGGCCTGTATGTTATCTTATCCCTCCCACAGCCTATGATTGTCCAGTGAAAGAAGAAGCAGCAGACTGATGAGCTCCCTTTCTGTCACTCTGCTCTATCCTCCTATCAGTGTGCCACTTTTTAGCATAGGAGCTCTGCTATACAGGGACTGAAAGAGGCTGATGCCAAGTCACATTCAGGTATAGACATTGCTTGTATTTAAAGAATACATTTAATGATGTATTAATGGAATAAAAACTGACAGTGCTCCGTCTGTGGGTAACTAGCCCAGTAAACTGGAAAGCGCCACAATGCAGTGCCCAGTGAAGGTCACATTCCAGGCTCGCCCCGCAACTGTCCAGTCCGGTGGAGTCCATGTAAAGCCTCCAGAGTTGGTGCTGGAGAAGCTGCTGATATGAATAATAATCGAGATTGAATTTTAACCACTTGTCCACCACCGAACTGTAAATATACGCCATGTTCTTGACATTAAATACCAGGGCCCAGATTCTCAAAGGGCTTACGACGGCGCAACGCAATGTACGCCGTCGTAAGTCCTAATCTGGGCCATCGTATGTATGCGACTGATTCTTAGAATCAGTTACGCATAGATAACCATTAGATCCGACAGGCGTAAGGCTCTTACGCTGTCGGATCTTAAATGCAATTTTTTTTTTCGCCGCTAGGTGTCACCTCCGTCGTTTTCCCCGTCGAGTATGCAAATTAGCAAAATACGCGAATTCCCGAACGTACGCGCGGTCGACGCAGTGAAGTTACGATGTTTACGTTAGGTTTGCGCAGCGTAAAGTTGCCCCTGCTATATGAGGGGCAACCAATTTTAAGTATGGCCGTCGTTCCCGCGTCGAAATTTAAAAATTTACGTAGTTTGCGTAAGAAGTCGTCCGTGAATGGGGCTGGACGCCATTTACGTTCACGTCGAAACCAATGACGTCCTTGCGACGTCATTTGGCGCAATGCACGTCGGGAAATTTTAGGGACGGCGCATGCGCATTACGTTCGGCGCGGGAACGCGCTTAATTTAAATGCTATACGCCCCTACCCGCCTAATTTGAATTAGGCGGGCTTGCGCCGGGTGATGTACGCTACGCCGCCGCAACTTTACAGGCAAGTGCTTTGTGAATAATGCTCTGGAGCCCACACACCATCGTTTTTAATGACATAAAAAAAAACGTAATTTTTTCAGCTACAAACCTCGGCCCGGATTCACAAAGACTTACGACGGCGTATCTCCAGATACACCGTCGTAAGTCTGAATGGCCGCCGTTGTATCTATGCGCCTGATTCATAGAATCAGTTCCGCATAGATTTGGCCAAAATACAAGCGGCGTTAGTCTCCTACGCTGTCGTATCTTGGGGCGCAATAATTACGCTGGCCGCTTGGTGGCGCTTCCTTGATTTCCCAATCAAATATGTAAATGAGCAAGATACGCCGATTCACGAACGTACGTACGCCCGTCGCAATTAGTTACGCCGTTTACGTAAGACATACGCCGGCGTAAAGTTAAAGCTGGTCTGTAGGTGGCGCAGCCCATGCAAAGTATGAACGTCGGAACATCTTTGGACGTAAATACGATGTGATACTGAGCATGCGCGCGCATGCGCCGTTTGTTCGGCCATGCATCTACATGGGGTCACGCTTAATTTAAATACAACACGCCCACGACCAGCCTTCTTTGAATTACGCGCGCTTACGCCGGCCCATTTACGATACGCCGCCGTAACTTAGGACGCAAGTGCTTTGTGAATACGGCACTTGCCTCTCTAAGTTGCGGTGGCGTAGTGTAAATACGATACGCTTCGCCCGCGCAACGTAAAGCAACCCTACGTGAATCCGGGCCCTCATGTGTAGAGACCCCCCTACTGTGGCTCATTGTGATAGGAATTTATAGTCGGGGTCAAGTTGGTGAACACAACACAAGGACAAACCTTCTTCAGGATGTTGATGATGGATGGTTTCCCGTGTTCAGCTTTCCCTCCAGCTTCTGTTAGCGGGCCACCTACAGAGGATACAAACCAATCACATTACAGATTCCTATAAAGGGTAAACCTGAGCGCCCCCCAGAGGCAGATTTTCTCTACGAGGGGTCGAGGAGTACCAGCTCTACATGCTGGATGACGGAAGAGGATCTGTGTTTCATACAACAACCAGAGCCTTCTATTCACTCTCTAAGGCATGGGGTCTCCAAACCAAAGACGTCTCCAAACCAAAGGGGTCTCCAAACCAAAGGGTCTCCAAACCAAAGGGGTCTCCAAACCAAAAGGGTCTCCAAACCAAAAGGGTCTCCAAATCAAAGGGGTCTCCAAACCAAAAGGGTCTCCAAACCATAGGGGTCACCAAACCAAAGGGGTCTCCAAACCAAAGGGGTCTCCAAACCAAAAGGGTCTCCAAACCAAAGACGTCTCCAAACCAAAGGGGTCTCCAAACCAAAGGGGTCTCCAAATCCAAAGGGGTCTCCAAACTTTCCAGAAAAGAGCCAGTTTACTGTTTTTCACATTTCAGCCGGGGCCAAACTGTGCTCAGTGGTATTTGAAAATTCCCCAACATAAGTAGGAGTAAACATTGCCACATTGTTGGTGTCAGTGGGAGAAATTATGCCTCATCATTGGTGTCAGTGGGAAGAATACTGCCCCATCATTGGTGTCAGTGGGCGGATGAGTGCCTCATCATTGGTGTCAGTGGGAGGAATAGTGTCCCTTTGCTGGCATCATTGAGAGGAATAGTGCCTCATTGTTGGTGTCATGGGGAGGAATAGTGCTCCTTTATTGGTATCATTGGGAGGAATAGTTCTCCATCATTGGTGCCAGGGTGTATGGTGAGTGTGGTCACTGGGGGTGTGTGTGGGGGGGGGGGGGCAGGGTGTATGGTGGGTGTGGGTGTGGACACTGGGGGTGTGTGGGGGGCAGGGTGTATGGCGAGTGTGGACACTGGGGGTGTGTGGGGGCCAGGGTGTATGATGAGTGTGGACATTGGGGGTCAGTGTGGTCACTGGGGGTGTGTGGGGGCCAGGGTGTATGGTGAGTGTGGACACTGGGGGTGTGTGGGGGCCAGGGTGTATAGTGAGTATGGACACTGGGGGTCAGTGTGGACACTGGGATTGTGTGGGGGCCAGGGTGTATGGTGAGTATGGACACTGGGGGTCAGTGTGGACACTGGGGGTGTGTGGGGGCCAGGGTGTATGGTGAGTGTGGACACTGGGAGGGCCAGGGTGTATGGTGAGTGTGGGCAATGGGGGGTGTGTGGGGGCCAGGGTGTGTGGTGAGTGTGGACACTGGGGGTGTGTGGGGGCCAGGGTGTATAGTGAGTGTGGACACTGGGGGTCAGTGTGGACACTGGTATTGTGTGGGGGCCAGGGTGTATGGTGAGTGTGAACACTGGGGGTCAGTGTGGACACTGGGGGTGTGTGGGGGCCAGGGTGTATGGTGAGTGTGGACACTGGGGGTGTGTGGGGGCCAGGGTGTATGGTGAGTGTGGACACTGGGGGTGTGTGGGGGTCAGAGTGTATAGTGAGTGTGGACACTGGGGGTCAGTGTGGACACTGGTATTGTGTGGGGGCCAGGGTGTATGGTGAGTGTGGACACTGGGGGTCAGTGTGGACACTGGGGGTGTGTGGGAGCCAGGGTGTATGGTGAGTGTGGGCAATGGGGGGTGTGTGGGGGCCAGGGTGTGCGGTGAGTGTGGACACTGGGGAGTGTGTGGGGGGGCAGGGTGTATGGTGAGCGTGGACACTGGGGGGGGGGGCAGGGTGTATGTGAGTGTGTGGACACTGTGGGTGTGTGTGTGGGGGGTCCAGCGTGTATGGTGAGTGTGTGGACACTGGGAGTGTGGGGGGGGGGGCAGGGTGTATGGTGAGTGTGGACACTGGGGGTCAGTGTGGACACTGGGGGTGTGTGGGGGCCAGGGTGTATGGTGAGTGTGGACACTGGGAGGGCCAGGGTGTATGGTGAGTGTGGGCAATGGGGGGTGTGTGGGGGCCAGGGTGTGCGGTGAGTGTGGACACTGGGGAGTGTGTGGGGGGGCAGGGTGTATGGTGAGCGTGGACACTGGGGGGGGGGGGCAGGGTGTATGTGAGTGTGTGGACACTGGGTGTGTGTGTGTGGGGGGCCAGGG
Source organism: Rana temporaria (assembly GCF_905171775.1). NCBI lineage: Eukaryota > Metazoa > Chordata > Amphibia > Anura > Ranidae > Rana > Rana temporaria. Next base: position 470,991,794 of record NC_053492.1, on the reverse strand, counting down.
TGTATGGTGAGTGTGTGGACACTGGGAGTGTGTGTGGGGGGGGAGGGTGTATGGTGAGTGTGTGGACACTGGGGGGTGTGGGGGGGGGGGCAGGGTGTATGGTGAGTGTGGACACTGGGGGTGTGTGTGGGGGGCCAGGGTGTATGGTAAGTGTGTGGACACTGAGAGTGTGTGTGTGGGGGGGGAAGGGTGTATGGTGAGTGTGTGGACACTTAGGGTGTCTCTCACCCCCACCTCTTTCACCCCTCCTCTCTCCCCTTCTTCCATGTCTCTCCTTTTCCATGGCCCTCTTCTCCTAGCAGGGGTGTGGGCACTGTGGCTGGCTAGTGAGGGATTTGGGGGAGCAGTGTGACACACTAGCGGGGGGGTTTACTACCCCACAGTCCACCAGAGACCCCTACTATTGCCACCAGAAATAGGAAGGGTGGGACAAGTTAAGATGGGGGGTGCCCAATTTTAGTCTTGCCTGGGGCAGCACAAAACCAAAATACACCACTGTATATACTGTATATATATAAACACCCGACATCTACACAAATACAATCAATCGTAGATAGACGCAGAGAAATGGATGGCACTCACCTTTTAGCAAATCCTTCTTTAGCTCCATATCAGTGCCATTACTGGCCGTGTTGTTCAGGTTCTCACTGGTGTAGTAGCGATAGAACTCCTGAAATCACAGAGATCGATTAATACCAATCCGATCATAACGTGTCAGTGGTAGGAATTATGCTCCATTGTTGGTGTCAGTGGCAGGAATTGTTCCCCATTGTTGGCGTCAGTGGCAGGAATAGTGCCCCATTGTTGGTGTCAGTGGCAGGAATTGTGCCCATTATTGGTGTCAGTGGCAGGAATTGTTCCCCATTGTTGGCGTCAGTGGCAGGAATTGTGCCCCATTGTTGGTGTCAGTGGCAGGAATAGTGCCCCATTGTTGGTGTCAGTGGCAGGAATTGTGCCCATTATTGGTGTCAGTGGCAGGAATTGTTCCCCATTGTTGGCGTCAGTGGCAGGAATTGTTCCCCATTGTTGGCGTCAGTGGCAGGAATAGTGCCCCATTGTTGGTGTCAGTGGCAGGAATTGTGCCCATTATTGGTGTCAGTGGCAGGAATTGTTCCCCATTGTTGGTGTCAGTGGCAGGAATTATGCCCAATTTATTTTAGGCATTAGTGGGAGTAAACAATGTCCTATCTTCGGTATTAGGGTGGGAAATAGTGCCCCATTGTTGGTGTCAGTGGCAGGAATAATGCCCCATTGTTGGCATCAGTGGCAGGAATGATGCTCCATTGTTGGCATCAGTGGCAGGAATTGTGCCCCATTGTTAGTGTCAGTGGGCAGAATAGTGTCTCCTATCAGTGAAATGAATATTACCCCAAGGGCTAGACAAAGGCAATCAAAAGGGCCACATCTGGCCCCCCGGGCCACAGTTTGGAGAGCACCGCCATAGACATTTGACAACCCCAAGTACAGCAATAGGAAGGAACGATTTCTATCTACACACTTGCTTGATTTAGGGGACGTATTAAAGTTGATCCTTTTTTTATTTTTGGAGATGGGGCAGAGCATTGTCACCCTATAATAGGAAGGGGCTGAACGAGTGTCTTCATGGCAGGATCACCAGGGATTGATTTAATGAAAGCTGCAGATCTGAAAACCTTCCTTATGAAAGGACCCCGGCGGTGTGTGAAAGTTTATATGGGATTTTCTGCCATGTATTTCCGCTAGGATAATCTTTACCTTGTATGGCCAGCAGATGGCGCAGTGAGCCCAGGATGAATCTGATATAGAACACATCCTAATGCTGCAGTCTGCTGAAACTGATCGCTGTCTGTTCATTTACAGGGGGGCCCCGGGGGGGGGGTCTCCAGATTATGGCTCACATGCAAGTTTCTTTCCGCTACAAGATTGTATCTAGTCCACAACTAATGTGTACAGATAGGGAATCCAGATCAGCTGGTCTTTGCTGATTTGGACACTGCTGTAAGAGGGGGCTCAGATACAGACCCCGATGTAAGGATTCTGAATGGGACCCTAATGTAAGGGGGGGATGCTGAATGGACCCTGATGTAAGGGGGGACGCTGAATGGGACCCTGATGTAAGGGGGGACGCTGAATGGGACCCTGATGTAAGGGGGGACGCTGAATGGGACCCTGATGTAAGGGGGGACGCTGAATGGGACCCTGATGTAAGGGGGGCTCTGAATGGGACCCGATGTAAGGGGGGACTCTGAATGGGACTCCGATGTAAGAAGGGATTCTGAATGGGACCCTAAAGTAAGGGGGCTCTGAATAGGACCCTGATGTAAGGGGGGCTCTGAATGGGACCCTGATGTAAGGGGGCACTGAATGGGAACCTGATGTAAGGGGGGCTCTGAATAAGACCCTGATGTAAATGGGGTCTCTGAATGGGACCCTGATGTAAGGGGGGGCTCTGAATTGGAGCCTGATATAAGGGGGGCTCTGAATGGGAGCCTGATGTAAGGGGGGACCCTGATGTAAGAGGGGACTCTGAATGGGACCCTAAAGTAAGGGGGCTCTGAATGGGACCCTGATGTAAAGGGGGCTCTGAATGGGACCCTAGAGTATGGGGGCTCTGAATGGGACCCTAATGTAAGGGGGGCTCTGAATGGGACCCTGATGTAAGGGAGGACTCTGAATGGCACCCTGATGTAAGGGGGGCTCTGAATGGGAGCCTGATGTAAGGGGGGACTCTGAATGGCACCCTGATGTAAGGGGGGACTCTGAATGGGACCCTGATGTAAGAGGGGACTCTGAATGGGACCCTAAAGTAAGGGGGCTCTGAATGGGACCCTAATGTAAGGGGGGCTCTGAATGGCACCCTGATGTAAGGGGGGGATGCTGAATGGACCCTGATGTAAGGGGGGACGCTGAATGGGACCCTGATGTAAGGGGGGACGCTGAATGGGACCCTGATGTAAGGGGGGCTCTGAATGGGACCCGATGTAAGGGGGGACTCTGAATGGGACTCCGATGTAAGAAGGGATTCTGAATGAGACCCTGATGTAAGGGGGGACTCTGAATGGGACCCTAAAGTAAGGGGGCTCTGAATAGGACCCTGATGTAAGGGGGGCTCTGAATGGGACCCTGATGTAAGGGGGCTCTGAATGGGAACCTGATGTAAGGGGGGCTCTGAATAAGACCCTGATGTAAATGGGGTCTCTGAATGGGACCCTGATGTAAGGGGGGGCTCTGAATTGGAGCCTGATGTAAGGGGGGACCCTGATGTAAGAGGGGACTCTGAATGGGACCCTAAAGTAAGGGGGCTCTGAATGGGACCCTGATGTAAAGGGGGCTCTGAATGGGACCCTAGAGTATGGGGGCTCTGAATGGGACCCTAATGTAAGGGGGGCTCTGAATGGGACCCTGATGTAAGGGAGGACTCTGAATGGCACCCTGATGTAAGGGGGGCTCTGAATGGGAGCCTGATGTAAGGGGGGACTCTGAATGGGACCCTGATGTAAGAGGGGACTCTGAATGGGACCCTAAAGTAAGGGGGCTCTGAATGGGACCCTAATGTAAGGGGGGCTCTGAATGGCACCCTGATGTAAGGGGGGACTCTGAATGGCACCCTAAAGTAAGGGGGCCCTGAATGGGACCCTAATGTAAGGGGGGCTCTGAATGGGACCCTGATGTAAGGGGGGACTCTAAATGGCACCCTGATGTAAGGGGGGACTCTAAATGGCACCCTGATGTAAGGGGGACTCTAAATGGCACCCTGATGTAAGGGGGGACTCTGAATGGCACCCTGATGTAAGGGGGCTATGAATGGGACCCTGATGTAAGGGGGGACTCTGAATGGCACCCTGATGTAAGGGGGACTCTGAATGACACCCTGATGTAAGGGGGGACTCTGAATGGCACCCTGATGTAAGGGGGGACTCTGAATGGCACCCTGATGTAAGGGGGGACTCTGAATGGCACCCTGATGTAAGGGGGGACTCTGAATGGCACCCTGATGTAAGGGGGACTCTGAATGACACCCTGATGTAAGGGGGGACTCTGAATGGCACCCTGATGTAAGGGGGGACTCTGAATGGCACCCTGATGTAAGGGGGGACTCTGAATGGCACCCTGATGTAAGGAGGGCTCTGATTGGAGCGCTGAAGTAAGGTAAGGGGGGACTCTGATCGGGGGCCCCAAAGTAAGATGCATCTGATGTAGTCCATCCTAGGAGCCTTTACAGCACTCCTCCCCTGTACTGAAATGGCTAACATTGATTTCACTGCACACTGTGAGCGATGAAAGCTGCAGCACGTTATCTAGAGCCCGCTCCTCACAGTGACCACAGAAGAATGTTCTGGAATGTGGATGACACAGCATTTTATTCCTTCACTCTGTTCCTAGTTTGGGGATCCCAGCTGGGATATCAGACTCGATCCCTATGTAACACATACGATCGTTATTTTCAGGTCACATTGGGAATGATTGTTTTCCCCTCAGGCCCTCTGTAGGCTGAAGAATTGCTGTGTTCTGCAGCCTTGGATTAGAACCCTGGCAGGAATATTCCATAGATGGGATTTATAATAAAACAGATCATTACATTTAAAAACCCCAAAATGTTTATGACTTTTGACCCTGAGCTCAGAGATGCAGCAAACGCTGCGACGTCCCGGCTCCACCAATCCCGGGCGTCCGCTCGCTGTCTGGAGGGCGGTTCTCACTCACCAGCTTGGGGAGCACCAAGTATGACACGAGAGCCAATAAGACGACCACACAGGCTGTGATGAAATAGCCGAAGGCGCTGTCCTCCAGTTCTGAGCCACCTGCAGAAAGAAAGACCGGGGTTACTGGGGAACGAGGGGGATGATGGGAGAAGAGGGTAAATGTCACTACAATAGGGACTGGTGTTAATGGGAGAGGAGGGTAATAGGGACTGGTACTGTAATGGAAGAGGAGGGTGATAGGGGCTGGTGTTAATGTGAGAGGAGGGTGATAGGGACTGGTGCTAATGGGAGAGGAGGGTGATAGGGACTGGTGCTAATGGGAGAGGAGGGTGATAGGGACTGGTGCTAATGGGAGAGGAGGGTGATAGGGACTGGTGTAAAATGGAGAAGAGGGTGATAGGGACTGGTGCTAATGGGAGAAGAGGGCTATAGGGACGGGTGCTAATGGGAGTGAAGGATAAAATGTACTGGTGCTAATGGGAGAGGAGGATGAAAGGGACTGGTGTTAATGGGAGAAGAGGGAGAAAGGAACTGGTGTTAATGGGAGAATAGGGTGATATGAACTAGGGTTAATGGGAGAGAAGGGGAAGATGGACTGGTGTTAATGGGAGAAGAGGGAGAAAGGAACTGGTGTTGATGGGAGAAGGGGGTGATAGGGACTGGTGCTGATGGGAGATAAGAGTGACAGGGATTGGAGATGATGGGAAAGAAGGGCAGTATGGACTGGTGTAAATGAGATTGTAGGGTTATATAAACTGGTGTTAATGGGAGAGGAGGGTGATAAGTATTGGTGTTAATGGGAGAAGAGGATGGTGTGGACTGGTATTAACAGAAGAAAAGGGCAATAGAAACTGTGATTAATGGGAAAAGATCATGAAATGGACTGGTGTTAATGGGAGGCGGGAAAAATAAGTTGGCATTACTGGGCAAGGAAAGGCATATGAATTGGGGAAATTAGGAGAGGAGGGGCATATGGACTGGTGTGAGTAGAAGAGGTGAAGAATATGGACTGGGATTACTGGAAGAAAGAGGGATATGGACTGGGGTTTCAATAGGAGAAGGGAGGTAAGGACTGGGGTTACTGGGGAAAGAAAGGAAAATGGACTAGACAAGATATGAATAGGGGGGTAATAGTAGAAGAGGATATGGAGCAGAGTTGCAGGGAAAGTACACAAATATAGACTGGCAAATACTGGATGGGGGGGGGGGGATATAAGCTTGGGTATACAAGACAAGCAAAGGGTTACAGAGACAGCAGGGGGTATAGGGACTGAGGCTAATATGAGAGGAGGAAATATGGACTGGTGATACTGGCAGAGGAGGGGGATAAATACTGGGGTAACTAGGAGACGTGAGGGATATGAACTGGGGTTACTGGGAACGACTGGGGCATGTGGACTGTGCTATACTGAGTGAGGAGGGGTATATGGATTGGGGTTAATGGGAGAGAGGGGATATGGACTGGTGTCATTGGCAGTGTTGGGGGATATGGACTGGTGTCATTGGCAGTGTTGTGGGTTATGGACTGGTGTCATTGGCAGTGTTGTGGGTTATGGACTGGTGTCATTGGCAGTGTTGGGGATTATGGACTGGTGTCATTGGCAGTTTTGGTGATATGGACTGGTGTCATTGGCAGTGTTGGAGGATATGGACTGGTGTCATTGACAGTGTTGGGGATATGGATTGGTGTCATTGACAGTGTTGGGGATATGGACTGGTGTCATTGACAGTGTTGGGGACATGGACTGGTGTCATTGACAGTGTTGGGGATATGGACTGGTGTCATTGGCAGTGTTGGGGATATGGACTGGTGTCATTGGCAGTGTTGGGGATATGGACTGGTGTCATTGACATTGTTGGGGGATATGGACTGGTGTCATTGGCAGTGTTGGGGATATGGACTGGTGTCATTGGCAGTGTTGGGGGATATGGACTGGTGTCATTGGCAGTGTTGGGGATATGGACTGGTGTCATTGGCAGTGTTGGGGATATGGACTGGTGTCATTGGCAGTGTTGGGGGGATATGGACTGGTGTTACTGGGAGTCAAGGGGATGTGGACTGGTGTCATTGACAGTGTTGGGGATATGGACTGGTGTCATTGACAGTGTTGGGGATGTGGACTGGTGTCATTGGCTGTTTTGGGGCATATGGACTGGTGTTACTGGGAGTTGAGGGGATATGGACTGGTTTCATTGGCTGTTTTGGGGCATATGGACTGGTATTACTGGGAGTTGAGGGGATGTGGACTAGGCATACTGGGAAAGGAGGGAGGATAGTGACTGGAGTATATTGGGCGAGGAGGGGGTTATATGGACTGGGATGGGGGAATAGAAGACATTGCAGTCATAAAGAAGGGAAATGTGTTCCCTATAGATATCACAATTATGAATCACCGATAGCGATGGGCACTTACTGGCAATGGCGCAGATCATGGCGAAAGCGGCAAACGTCCCTGCGAGCCCCTGACCGCTCATTATGGGTGCCGTATAACTGGCTGGGAAGAGGGCAGCCAATCCAAAGAGACTTCCCTGGAGGAGAGCGCCAAATGCTGTGGAAGAGACAGAGAGAGAGAGGCAATCGGTTATTACCGTATCACAACCAAATCCACCAACAACCAAGATAAATGTGAATGAAGATCCGGCCCGTCGGTCGCCGTCCTTCCCGCTTCGCTGAGCGCAATCTCACGCTTCATTCTCACATTGCTGAGACTGCCGGGGGCCGGGATACCATAATGGGGCGACTCAGCCAACCCGTCTGTGTAATTCAGCATCTGCACACGGTTAATAAACCCCGCTGACCCCCCCATGGGAAACGTCACATTTATTATATTGTTAGGAATTACACAGAACAGACACAAATACGACGTAATCCTCATGGCGCACAAATTGCAGCAGCTTAAACTACATTTTCCATCACTGCAATGACTTTATCATTCATGTGTTGGACCCAACCCATGGCCATTGATGGGGCGCACAATCAGTTCCCGCAGAACAAGCTGGCCATACATGTTACAACTGGATTGTACAATCTGGTTTACTCATTATGCAGTTTGAGGGCCCATCTGATTGGGCTTTAGGTTGTGAGGGTCCTTAGCACTACATTGTTGTTGGAAGACAATTGTATAATCAGATTGTAATGAGTGTGGCCACCTTAAGCCGTATCCCCATTGTTGCCATAAGCGGCACTGTCAGGGTCTACCATCCCCAACCCCCCCAGACACACTACCTTGTTTGTAAAGGATGGACACCCCCATAGTTATGGATGGATAGACACCGCCATAGTTATGGATGGATAGACACCCCCATAGTTATGGATGGATAGACACCGCCATAGTTATAGACGAACAGTCAGTCCCATGGTGACGGGCCGACAGACACCCCTATAGTGATGGAAGGATAGAAACCCCCCAAGGTGGCAGACAACTCTATAGTGATAGACAGACACCCCAAAGTCATTGACAAGTACCCTGAAGTAACAGACGGACAGACACCCCCATGGTAATGGACAGATGCCCTCATAGTGAAGGTCAGACAGACCACCCAATAGTAATAGACACCCCCATAGTGACAGACAGACACCTTCATAGTGAAGGTCAGACAGACCACCCTATAGTAATAGAAAAATAGACACCCCCATAGTTATGGCCAGACAGACCACCTCACAGTGCCAGTTGGACAGACACCACTATAGTGAAGGTCTGACAGACTATACCACGCTAGCAAATGAACACCCCAAAGTAATGGATGTACAGACACCCCAATAGTGACAGATACCCCCATAGTGAAGGACGGACATACAGTATATGCCAATAGTGACAGACGTCACCATTTTGATAATTGGATAGACACCCCTATAGTGATAGATGGACAGACACCCTCAAAGTGAAGGTCAGACATACCACCATTTAGTTATAGCCAGACAGACCACCCCAAAGTGGCGGCTGGACAGAAACCGCTATAGTGAGGGTCAGACAGACCAGTCCTTAGTGATGGTTGGACAGACACTCCCTATAGTGAAAGTTTGTGATGGTCTGACAGACTATACCACACTAACAGATGAACACCCCTATAGTTATGGATGGATAGACACCTCCATAGTTATAGAGGAACAGTCAGTCCCATGGTGACGGACTGACCGACACCCCTATAGTGATGGAAGGATAGAGACCCTCTAAGGTGACAGACAACCCTATAGTGATAGACAGACACCCCAAAGTCATTGACAAATACCCTGAAGTAACAGATGGACAGACACCCCCATGGTGATGGACAGACACCCTCATAGTGAAGGTCGGACAAACCACTCCATAGTGATAGACAAAAAGACAACCCCATAGTGATAGACAAAAAGACACCCCTATAGTGATGGACAGACACCCTCATAGTGATGGACAGACACCCTCATAGTGAAGGTCGGAGATGCCACCCCATAGTAACAGACAAATAGACACCCCCATAGTGACGGACAGACACCCTCATAGTGAAGGTTGGATAGACCTCCCCATAGTAACAGAGGGACAGACACCCCCATGGTGAAGGACAGACACCCTCATAGTGAAGGTTGGACAGACCACCCCATAGCGATAGACAAACAGATACCCCCATAGTGACGGACAGACACCCTCATAGTGAAGGTTGGATAGACCACCCCATAGTAACAGAGGGACAGACACCCCCATGGTGAAGGACAGACACCCTCATAGTGAAGGTTGGACAGACCACCCCATAGCGATAGACAAACAGATACCCCCATAGTGACGGACAGACACCCTCATAGTGAAGGTCAGACATACCACTCTATAGTTATGGCCAGACAGACCACCCCACAGTGCCGGTTGGACAGAAACCACTATAGTGAAGGTCTGACAGACTATACCACGCTAGCAAATGAACACCCCAAAGTAATGGATGTACAGACACCCCAATAGTGACAGATACCCCCATAGTGAAGGACAGACATACAGTATATGCCAATAGTGACAGACGTCGCCATTTTGATAATTGGATAGACACCCCTATAGTGATAGATGGACAGACACCCTCAAAGTGAAGGTTAGACATACCACCCTATAGTTATGGCCAGACAGGCCACCCCACAGTGCCGGTTGGACAGAAACCGATATAATGAGGGTCAGACAGACCAGTCCGTAGTGATGGTTGGACAGAAACCCCCTATAGTGAAAGTTTGTGATGGTCTGACAGACTATACCACACTAACAGATGAACACCCCTATAGTTATGGATGGATAGACACCTCCACAGTTATAGAGGAACAGTCAGTCCCATGGTGACGGACTGACAGACACCCCTATATTGATGGAAGGATAGAGACCCTCCAAGGTGACAGACAACCCTATAGTGATAGACAGACACCCCAAAGTCATTGACAAATATCCTGAAGTAACAGATGGACAGACACCCCCATGGTGATGGACAGACACCCTCATAGTGAAGGTCGGACAGACAACCGCATAGTAATAGACAAATAGACACCCCCACAGTGACGGACAGACACCCTCATAGTGAAGGTCGGAGAGGCCACTCCATAGTAACAGACAAATAGACACCCCCATAGTGACGGACAGACACCCTCATAGTGAAGGTTGGATAGACCACCCCATTGTAACAGAGGGACAGACACCCCCATGGTGATGGACAGACACCCTCATAGTGAAGGTTGGACAGACCACCCCATAGCGATAGACAAACAGATACCCCCATAGTGATGGACAGACACCCTCATAGTGATGGACAGACACTCTCAAAGTGAAGGTTGGACAGACCACCCCATAGCGATAGACAAACAGATACCCCCATAGTGATGGACAGACACCCTCATAGTGATGGACAGACACCCTCATAGTGAAGGTCGGACAGGCCACCCCATAGTAACAGACAAATAGACACCCCCATAGTGACGGATAGACACCCTCATAGTGAAGGTTGGAGAGGCCACCCCATAGTAACAGAGGGACAGACACCCCCATGGTGAAGGACAGACACCCTCATAGTGAAGGTTGGACAGACCACCCCACAGCGATAGACAAACAAATACCCCCATAGTGATGGACAGACACCCTCATAGTGAAGGTCAGACATACCACTCTATAGTTATGGCCAGACAGACCACCCCCCAGTTGGACAGAAACCGCTATAGTGAAGGTCTGACAGACTATACCACACTAACAGATGAACATCCACAAAGAAATGGATGTACAGACACCCCAATAGTGACAGATACCCCCATAGTGAAGGACAGACATACAGTATATGCCAATAGTGACAGACGTCGCCATTTTGATAATTGGATAGACACCCCTATAGTGATAGATGGACAGACACCCTCAAAGTGAAGGTCAGACATACCAACCTATAGTTATGGCCAGACAGACCACCCCACAGTGCCGGTTGGACAGAAACCGATATAATGAGGGTCGGACAGACCAATCCGTAGTGATGGTTGGACAGAAACACCCTATAGTGAAAGTTTGTGAAGGTCTTACAGACTATACCACACTAACAGATGAACACCCCCATAGTTATGGATGGATAGACACCGCCATAGTTATAGACGAACAATCAGTCCCATGGTGACAGACTGACAGACACCCCTATAGTGATGGAAGGATAGAGACCCCCCAAGGGGACAGACAACCCTATAGTGATAGACAGACACCCCAAAGTCATTGACAAATACCCTGAAGTAACAGACGGACAAACACCCCCCAGGTGATGGGCAGACACCCTCATAGTGAAGGTCAGACAGACAACCGCATAGTAATAGACAAATAGACACCCCCACAGTGATGGACAGACACCCTCATAGTGAACGTTGGACAGACAACCCTATAGTTATGGCCAGACAGACCACCCCACAGTGCTGGTTGGACAGAAACCGCTATAGTGAGGGTCGGACAGACCAGCCCGTAGAGATGGTTGGACAGCTATAGTGAAGGTCTGTCAAGGTCTGACAGACTATACCACACTAACAGATGAACACCCCCAAAGTAATGGATGTACAGACACCCCCAAAGTGAAGGAAAGACATACGGTACATGCCAATAGTGACAGAAACCGCCATTTTGATAATTGGATAGACACCCCTATAGTGATAGATGGACAGACACCCTTATAATAATAGACAGATACCCCCATAGTAAAGGATAAACAAAAAGACAACCCCATAGTGATAGACAAAAAGACACCCCTATAGTGATGGACAGACACCCTCATAGTGATGGACAGACACCCTCATAGTGAAGGTCGGAGATGCCACCCCATAGTAACAGACAAATAGACACCCCCATAGTGACGGACAGACACCCTCATAGTGAAGGTTGGATAGACCTCCCCATAGTAACAGAGGGACAGACACCCCCATGGTGAAGGACAGACACCCTCATAGTGAAGGTTGGACAGACCACCCCATAGCGATAGACAAACAGATACCCCCATAGTGACGGACAGACACCCTCATAGTGAAGGTTGGATAGACCACCCCATAGTAACAGAGGGACAGACACCCCCATGGTGAAGGACAGACACCCTCATAGTGAAGGTTGGACAGACCACCCCATAGCGATAGACAAACAGATACCCCCATAGTGACGGACAGACACCCTCATAGTGAAGGTCAGACATACCACTCTATAGTTATGGCCAGACAGACCACCCCACAGTGCCGGTTGGACAGAAACCACTATAGTGAAGGTCTGACAGACTATACCACGCTAGCAAATGAACACCCCAAAGTAATGGATGTACAGACACCCCAATAGTGACAGATACCCCCATAGTGAAGGACAGACATACAGTATATGCCAATAGTGACAGACGTCGCCATTTTGATAATTGGATAGACACCCCTATAGTGATAGATGGACAGACACCCTCAAAGTGAAGGTTAGACATACCACCCTATAGTTATGGCCAGACAGGCCACCCCACAGTGCCGGTTGGACAGAAACCGATATAATGAGGGTCAGACAGACCAGTCCGTAGTGATGGTTGGACAGAAACCCCCTATAGTGAAAGTTTGTGATGGTCTGACAGACTATACCACACTAACAGATGAACACCCCTATAGTTATGGATGGATAGACACCTCCACAGTTATAGAGGAACAGTCAGTCCCATGGTGACGGACTGACAGACACCCCTATATTGATGGAAGGATAGAGACCCTCCAAGGTGACAGACAACCCTATAGTGATAGACAGACACCCCAAAGTCATTGACAAATATCCTGAAGTAACAGATGGACAGACACCCCCATGGTGATGGACAGACACCCTCATAGTGAAGGTCGGACAGACAACCGCATAGTAATAGACAAATAGACACCCCCACAGTGACGGACAGACACCCTCATAGTGAAGGTCGGAGAGGCCACTCCATAGTAACAGACAAATAGACACCCCCATAGTGACGGACAGACACCCTCATAGTGAAGGTTGGATAGACCACCCCATTGTAACAGAGGGACAGACACCCCCATGGTGATGGACAGACACCCTCATAGTGAAGGTTGGACAGACCACCCCATAGCGATAGACAAACAGATACCCCCATAGTGATGGACAGACACCCTCATAGTGATGGACAGACACTCTCAAAGTGAAGGTTGGACAGACCACCCCATAGCGATAGACAAACAGATACCCCCATAGTGATGGACAGACACCCTCATAGTGATGGACAGACACCCTCATAGTGAAGGTCGGACAGGCCACCCCATAGTAACAGACAAATAGACACCCCCATAGTGACGGATAGACACCCTCATAGTGAAGGTTGGAGAGGCCACCCCATAGTAACAGAGGGACAGACACCCCCATGGTGAAGGACAGACACCCTCATAGTGAAGGTTGGACAGACCACCCCACAGCGATAGACAAACAAATACCCCCATAGTGATGGACAGACACCCTCATAGTGAAGGTCAGACATACCACTCTATAGTTATGGCCAGACAGACCACCCCCCAGTTGGACAGAAACCGCTATAGTGAAGGTCTGACAGACTATACCACACTAACAGATGAACATCCACAAAGAAATGGATGTACAGACACCCCAATAGTGACAGATACCCCCATAGTGAAGGACAGACATACAGTATATGCCAATAGTGACAGACGTCGCCATTTTGATAATTGGATAGACACCCCTATAGTGATAGATGGACAGACACCCTCAAAGTGAAGGTCAGACATACCAACCTATAGTTATGGCCAGACAGACCACCCCACAGTGCCGGTTGGACAGAAACCGATATAATGAGGGTCGGACAGACCAATCCGTAGTGATGGTTGGACAGAAACACCCTATAGTGAAAGTTTGTGAAGGTCTTACAGACTATACCACACTAACAGATGAACACCCCCATAGTTATGGATGGATAGACACCGCCATAGTTATAGACGAACAATCAGTCCCATGGTGACAGACTGACAGACACCCCTATAGTGATGGAAGGATAGAGACCCCCCAAGGGGACAGACAACCCTATAGTGATAGACAGACACCCCAAAGTCATTGACAAATACCCTGAAGTAACAGACGGACAAACACCCCCCAGGTGATGGGCAGACACCCTCATAGTGAAGGTCAGACAGACAACCGCATAGTAATAGACAAATAGACACCCCCACAGTGATGGACAGACACCCTCATAGTGAACGTTGGACAGACAACCCTATAGTTATGGCCAGACAGACCACCCCACAGTGCTGGTTGGACAGAAACCGCTATAGTGAGGGTCGGACAGACCAGCCCGTAGAGATGGTTGGACAGCTATAGTGAAGGTCTGTCAAGGTCTGACAGACTATACCACACTAACAGATGAACACCCCCAAAGTAATGGATGTACAGACACCCCCAAAGTGAAGGAAAGACATACGGTACATGCCAATAGTGACAGAAACCGCCATTTTGATAATTGGATAGACACCCCTATAGTGATAGATGGACAGACACCCTTATAATAATAGACAGATACCCCCATAGTAAAGGATAAACAAGCACCCCCAGTGAGGGCTGAACAGACACCTCCATAGTGACGATGGGACGGACACATTCATAGTACCAGATTGACAGACACTCCCATGTTGACAGGTGGACAGACACCCCAATAGTGGAATTGGACAGACATCTCCATCATGACAGATGGATAGGCACCCCCATTGTAAAGGTTGGACAGATACCCCCATAGTTACAGACAGATAGACTCCACTATAGTAGAGGTTAAACAAGAACCCCCATAGTGATGGTTGGACAGACACCTTCATAGTGGCAATGGCACAGACACCTCCATAGTGACGATGGAACAGATACCCCCATGGTAATTGACAGACAGAAACCCCCATAGTGAAGGTTAAACAAGAAACCCCATAGTGAGGGCTGGACAAACACCTCCATATTGGCGGTTGGACAGCTACCCCCATGGTAATTGAAAGATAGACACCCCCTTAGTGAAGGTTAAACAAGCAGCCCCATATTGACAGGTGAACAGACACCTCCATAGTACTAGGTGGACAAACACCTCCATAGTACTAGGTGGACAAACACCTCCATAGTACTAGATGGACAAACATCCCCATAGTACTAGATGGACAGACTCCCCCATAGTACTAGATGACCAGACACCTCAATAGTACTAGATGGACAAACACCCCCATAGTACTAGATGGACAGACACCTACATAGTACTAGATGGACAGACACCCCCATAATACTAGATGGACAGACACCCCCATAGTACTAGATGGACAGACACCTACATAGTACTAGATGGACAGACTCCCCCATAGTATTAGATGGACAGATATCTCCATAGTTTTAGATGGACAGACACTCTCATAGTACTAGATGACCAAACACCTCCATAGTACTAGAGGGACAGACACCCCCATACTACTAGATGACCAGACACCTCCATAGTACTAGACGGACAGACACCCTCATAGTACTTGATGACCAAACACCTCCATAGTACTAAATGGACAGACACCCCCATAGTACTAGATGACCAGACACCTCCATAGTACTAGATGGACAGACACCCCCATAGTACTAACTGGACAGACACCCTCATAGTACTAGATGACCAGACACCCCCATAGTACTAGATGACCAGACACCCCCATAGTACTAGATGGACAGACACCCCCATAGTACTAGATGGACAGACACCCCCATAGTACTAGATGGACAGACACCCCCATAGTACTAGATGGACAGACACCCCCATAGTACTAGATGGACAGACACCCCCATAGTACTAGATGGACAGACACCCTCATAGTACTAGATGACCAGACACCTCCATAGTACTAGATGGACAGACACCCCCATCGTGACAGACAAACATCTCAATAATGACAGACAGACACCCCATAGCGATGGTTGGATAGGCAGTGGATTTTCTCTGTACAGTTGATAAATACGATTTTGATCATCGTTACAGTGAAAAACGTGTCGGGAGAACTTGATCTTCACAAAGACCATGGGAGAGATACCCCATGGTAATTGACAGCCAGAAATCCCCATAGTGAAGGTTAAACAAGCAACCCCATAGTGAGGGCTGAACAGACACCTCCATATTGACGATTGGACAGAGACCCCTATGGTAATTGACAGGTAGACACCCCCATAGTGAAGGTTAAATGAGCAACCCCATATTGACATTTTAACAGACACCTCCATAGTGACTGGTGGACAGATACCTCCATAGTACTAGATGGACAGACAACCCCATCGTGACAGACACACATCTCAATAATGACAGACACCCCATAGCGATGGTCAGACGGACAGTGGATTTTCTCTGTACTCACAGTTGATAAAGACGATTTTGATCATCGTTACAGTGAAGAAAGTGCCGGGGGAGAACTCGATCTTCACAAAGACGGCCGTCAGCAAAAAGACCACGAAAATGGCAGCCAGACTGCCAGCAATACGTATTTTCTGAGGGATCCTGGAGAGAGAGAGAGAGAGAGAGAGAGAGAAAAGTCAGTGCTCAGGGTGTTCTCCATTGCTATTGTGACTGGTGGGTGAAGGACCCCGGTGTAGAACCTGTGGATGGAACCCTTTCTTATTTCTCTCCTGCGGAATTATAGAATTGGGTATATGGGATTGTACAATATTATATATATATATATTTTATGGTTGAACTGGATGGACTTGTATCTTTTCAACCTGACTAACTATGGATGGTTTAAGGATCCGGGTGCAAGTTGAAGCGAGGAGGGAGGGAAGAGCCAGGGGCTGGAGCAATACCAAGAAGAAAAGCACAGCCAGGTGCAAGTTAGAGCCAGGAGTACGAGAAGAGCCAGGAGCAGGAGCAACGCCAAGAACAGCAAAGCCAGGTGGAGGGAAGATCCAGGAGCAGGAGCAATACCAAGAAGAGCAGAAATTCAACGGATCTCTGGCAGGTCAATGAATTTTTTCTGAACTTGCAGTGTTTTTAAAGAAACAAACATGTGGAAATGTGTGTGTAGGGAAGAGATGTACTGAAGGCTTTTTTCCCCCATTTTGCCCAGACATACCCATTACTACCAGCTACCATGGTTGGGGAGTCAGGGTCACATGGCATCCACAGCTTCCAATCACCTAGAAGTCAGCAGCATAGCTTGGGGCTTGGTGTACAGGTAATGGAAAGTGGGCGGGTATTCTGGGGCCCCCCTGATCTCCTACATCACCCTGTAGTCACCCCCCAGGCAGATTATGGAGTATCGGTGGCGGGGGACTGACCTGCTGTGCAGGATGGAGTTCAGACAGGTGAAGATGAGGAGGGGCAGCATGGCGCACAGGGTCATGACGTTGTTGAACTTGCTCTGTAGTTGGGTCCTCTCTGGTGCCAGCGCTCTGGCCTCCGTGCTGTTCAGGTCATTGATAAGAGAGTCGTTTCCATCGTCGACATCGGACGCCATCCGAGAAATGGCCGGATCTCCCAGACGGCTGGTGAAATACTGGAAGAGAGGAGGAGAGGACATACTGTGAGCTTCTCACAAACACTCCTGACTACTAGTAATCTAGTTACCCACCCATTAGTTATCCAGTATACTCATTACCCAGTCTACTAGTTGTCCACTATACTCATTACTCAACCTACTAGTTATCCAGTCTACTAGTTATCCAGTGTACTCATTACCCAGTCTACTAGTTGTCCACTATACTCATTACTCAACCTACTAGTTATCCAGTCTACTAGTTATCCAGTATACTTATTACTAGGGTTGTCCCGATACCACTTTTTTAGGACTGAGTACAAGTACCGATACTTTTTTTCAAGTACTCACCGATACCGAATACCGATACTTTTTTTTAAATGTGTCCCCAAATGCAGCCATGTCCCCCCACAGATGCAGCCATGCCCCCCATATGCAGCCATGTCCCCCCATATGCAGCCATGTCCCCCCCATATCCAGCCATGTCCCCCCATATCCAGCCATGTCCCCCCCATATGCAGCCATGCCCTCCCCCATATCCAGCCATGTCCCCCCATATCCAGCCATGTCCCCCCCATATCCCCCCATATGCAGCCATGTCCCCCCATATGCAGCCATGTCCCCCCCATATGCAGCCATGTCCCCCCCATATTCAGCCATGTCCCCCCATATGCAGCCATGTCCCCCCATATGCAGCCATGTCCCCCCATATGCAGCCATGTCCCCCCCATATCCAGCCATGTCCCCCCATATGCAGCCATGTCTCTCCCCATATCCAGCCATGTCCCCCCCCCATATCCAGCCATGTCCTCCCCCCCATATCCAGCCATGTCCCCCCATATGCAGCCATGATTCCCCCCATATCCAGCCATGTCCCCCCATATGCAGCCATGTCCCCCCATATGCAGCCATGTCCCCCCATATCCAGCCATGTCCCCCCATATGCAGCCATGTCTCCCCCCATATCCAGCCATGTCCCCCATATGCAGCCATGTCCCCCCCATATCCAGCCATGTCCCCCATATGCAGCCATGTCCCCCTTACCTGCATGCTGCCGCACCGCCGCTTGGTTAATACGGGCGGGGAACATTACAGCTTTCATTATCGGATGAGGCATCTGGGGTATTTGCGGGAGTACAATTACTCCCGCAAATACTCGGAATCGGTCCCGATACCGATACTACAGTAGTATCGGTATCGGGACAACCCTACTTATTACCCAGTCTACTAGTTGTCCAGTATACTAGTCTTACAGTATACTAATTACCCAGTCTACTCGTTATCCAGTATAGTAATTATCCAGTTTACTAATTACCCAGCCTACTAGTTATCTAGTATACTCATTACCCAGTCTACTAGTTATCCAGTATTCTAATTACCCAGTCTACTAGTTATCCAGTATACTCATTACCCAGTCTACTAGTTATCCAGTATTCTAATTACCCAGTCTACTGGTTATCCAGTATACTCGTTATCCAATATACTAATTACCCATTCTACTAGTTATCCAGTATACTAATTATCCAGTCTACTAGTTATCCAGTATACCAATTACCCCGTCTACTAGTTATACATGTAGCGCCTGGTTACTTTTCAGAACTAGTGTAAATTTAGAGGGGGTCAGAGAGTTAAGTGACTCTGACCAGGTTAATCTGTTCAAATTTGGAGCCTCTGTCCCAGCTTTGGCTGTGCTGTGGGTTCATGCTATCGTTCTGGGGTGCTGATCACACCCTAGGCCGACAGGTGGCAGCAGCGGAGTCAAGGGTTTGGATGCTTTTTTCTGGCAGCCTATCAGGAGGAGGTTTTCCTAGCTGTGCATGCTGGGGAGGGGTTTTTAAGGGGCACTCGCCATTTTCTTGGGTATTCTTCCCGTGTGGCGCCCACCTTCAGGGTAGCCATTCCACGGCAACCCGGCAAATGGTCTTCCGGGCCAGGGTGTGTGTGCTTTGCAGTGATCCTGGTTTTGGGACCACGTTGGCCCGGAACATCTGACTGGGTCCTTAATCTGAGGAGGTCCTGAGCTGTCCGTCCTGTTGGAGGAAGCTGTTCGGTGGAGAGTCTGCTTGAGGAGTGCCAAGAGAGGCTGGTGTTCCAAGAGGGGCCTGACCATCCACCGGGGACCAGGGAAACCAGGTACAGAGTCTGGACGTTGGTCGCCTATCAGTCGGTAACCCAACCAAAACTACCTGAAGAGACCTGGGAGGGTCTGTGGCAGAGACTTAACCCCAAGTTCGAGTGACATTCTGGCTGCCAGGCTGGTGAGAGAGGCCTGTCCGGATGCGCTGTGCCCACTCTGGCTGGAGTGGTGAGGTAGAAGTTGTCGTTGGAAGCAGGACTGTTTCCTATCTACGTACACCTGAATCTGCTGTTCTCCATTTCTACTATTTTTCACTCTTCACCAAGTTCTACTGTTTTTACCCGGCTGGGTAATAAAAGCACAGAAAAGACACCTGTTGTGTGGACATTCCATTTACTACAACTCTCATCAAGTACCCTAGACGGGGGAGATACAGAGGTAACGGGCCACCCAAAACAAACCAGCAGCTCCTTCGGGGGTAGTGCTACATACAGTATACCAATTACCCAGTCTACTTATCCAGTAAACAAATTACCCAGTCTACTAGTTATCCAGTATACCAATTACATAGTCTACTAGTTATCCAGTATACTAATTACTCAGTCTACTAGTTATCCAGTATTCTAATTATCCAGTTTACTCATTACCCAGTCTACTAGTTTTCCTGTATACTAATTACCTAGGGCCAGATTCTCGTCCAGCGGCGTATCTCTGCGTATCCGATTTACGTTACGCCGCCGCAACTTAGACGGGCAAGTGCTGTATTCTCAAAGCACTTGCTCCGTAAGTTGCGGCGGCGTAGCGTAACTCGGCCGGCGTAAGCCCGCCTAATTCAAATTTGGATCGGTGGGGCTTGTTTTATGTAAATGTGCTGTGACCCGACGTGATTGACGTTTTTCCCGAACGGCGCATGTGCCGTCCGTGGAATTTCCCAGTGTGCATTGCTCCAAAGTACGCCGCAAGGACGTCATTGGTTTCGACGTGAACGTAAATGACGTCCAGCCCCATTCACGGACGACTTACGCAAACGACATAACTTTTTCAAATTTCGACGCGGGAACGACGGCCATACTTAACATTGTTACGCCGCACTTATGGCACCATATAGCAGGGGCAACTATACGCCGGGAAAAGCCTAACGTAAATGGCGTAACTTTACTGCGTCGGCTGGGCGTACGTTCGGGAATTCGCGTATCTAGCTAATTTGCATACTCGACGCGGAATTCGCCGGAAGTGCCACCGAGCGGCCAGCGTAGATATGCAGTTACGATCCGACGGTGTAACACAGTTACGCCAGTCGGATCTACGGGAAATCTATGCGTAACTGATTCTAAGAATCAGGTGCATAGATACGACCGCGCAACGCAGAGATACGACGACGTATCTGGAGATACGCCGTCGTATCTCTTCTGAGAATCTGGGCCCAAGTCTACTAGTTATCCAGTATTCTAATTATCCAGTTTACTCATTACCCAGTCTACTAGTTATCCTGTATACTAATTACCTAGTCTACTAGTTATCCTGTATACTAATTACCTAGTCTACTAGTTATCCAGTATTCTAATTATCCAGTTTACTCATTATCCAGTCTACTAGTTATCCAGTATACAAATTATCCAGGCTACTAGTTCCTCAGAATACTCACTATCCCGCAGTGGTGGTGCGTCCATTAAGGGCATTGCATAAAGCTATTCATGGCCGTGTAGCCACCCCCTATTCAGACGACTGTCCCCTTTTCGGATGCCAGGCACCTGAATTACAGGGGTGGGGGGTGTTTTTGAAGCACCTGATTAGAGCCACAGGCTTCAAAAAAGGTGAACTGCAAGCACAGAGCATTGCGCTCACAGTCCACCCAGGTGGGTTAGCAAAGCAAATTAATATTTGCTTTGCTAACACTGAACCGCTTCTCAGCCAATCAAGAGGTGCGGATCTAATGCCCGTCACCTGATTGGCTGAAGGCACAGGCGCCCTGATTGGATGCCTAACGGAATGGGAGGACACAGGAGCTCGCCGCTGTCACCTGCTGCATGTCCCACACAGGGACGTCTTTAATATGGTTTGGGCCCTGGGCAAACATTTTTTTTGGGCCCCCCTCCAGCTTGTTTTGGGCCTGGCTTGTTCACATGTATGTTTTGGCGGCCCTCATTTGTGCAGGCACAGCAGCCCATTGATTTGAATGGGCTGCCATGCCTTCGTTTCCTGCAGAAAAAAGGTGCATTCAGCATTTTAAAAATACAGTTGCCTTGAAATCCATTCTGCTTTTGCACCATGCTACTTACCTGCAGTTCTTGCACACACAAACGCACTGGGGTAGATTCAGGTACAGCTGCGCGCTCCTTACGGAGGCGCAGTGTACCCTTTTTACCCTGCGCCTACGCAAATTATTTGCGCTACGCTTCATTCATGAAGCAGTAGCCACGTAATTTGCGTGGGCGCTCTTCAAAAATGCCCTGCGTAAGGGCGCCTAATGTAAATGATCCTGTAGGGGGCGGGAATCATTTAAATTAGGCGCGTTCCCGTGCCGAGCGTAGAGCGCATGCTCCGTCGGGAAACTTTCCCGACGTGCATTGCGGTAAATGACGTCGCAAGGACGTCATTTGCTTCAAAGTGAACGTGAATGGCGTCCAGCGCCATTCACGATTCACTTACGCAAACTACGTAAATTTCAAACCTCGCGACGCGGGAACGACGGGTATCCTTAGCATTGGCTGCCCCTGCTTTTAGCATGTGCAGCCTTACGCGAAACCCGACGTACGCAAACGACTTAACTGCGTACGCAGGGCTCGCGTACCGTTGTGAATCGGCGTTAGTATGCAATTTGCATACTATACACTGAGCACAACGGGAACGCCACCTAGCGGCCAACGTAAGAATGCAGCCTAAGATATGAGGGCATAAGAGCCTTATGCCACGCATATCTTAGGCTGTAGTCGGCGTAACGAGCTCTCTGAATCAGGAGAACTCGTTACGCCGGGGCAAGTAAGCAATTGCGCTGCATAACTATGGTTACGCAGGCGCAATTGCTTTTTGAATCTGGGCCACTGTGTTTTTAAAAGCGTGACCTAAACCTCTAAAAATGCAGCAAGTTTGACAGTGCGGGAACTGCAGATAAGTCACAGCAGACAGCAGAATGGACAGACAGTGCTGTATTTCAGTGCTTGATGGGCATAGGTGTGCCGTGTGCGCAGCCTATTACATGAGGCATGCGCTTTTCTTTGCAGGAAACGCAGGCATGGCGGCCCACTCAAATGAATAGGCTTCTGTGCCTGCGCAAATGTGGGCCGCCAAAACACATACATGTGAACCAGCCAGGCCCAAAATAAGCCCATCAAGCAGTTAAATACAGACAGTAATGCCATGTGCTCTGAGGCCTTACTCAGCCTGGACTGCAGGTCTGGTCTGTGATTTAAAGTGTTCCTCTATTTTACACATGGCATGGCATGGGGTCCCATGGTGCTAAAGCAGAATGGACAGACGGTGCTGCGACCCCATGCCATGCCATGTGTAAAATAGAGGAACCTTTTAAAACACTGACCAGACCTGCAGTGAATCATCAAATATTATAAAGACTTTGGGCACACTCTACAGAAAACTTCTATTTACAATATAGATTAGCAAACAGTGACATACCTTGAAGAGCAGGACATGAAGAAGGATTCAGCCTCGGGAAGAGCAAACTGGGGATGCTATAAAATCACATTCTAATTCACTTTTATATACAAGCAGCACCCAGTGGCAGGAAGGGAGAAGTGCACGTCTAAAGGGAAGCCAGGGGTGCTGTACATTTTAAAACACTGGGAAGGGAAGCAGTAGTGTGCCGCTGATGATTTTCAGCGCTGATTTGTGGGCAGCACATGGGCTTAACGGGCGGCTTTGCTTTGGGCCCCCAACAGTGACAGGGCCCTGGTCCCACAGCTTGCCGCCGTCACCCGCCACCAGGATGGTGGCGGTCAGACGGCGAGCTGGGGGGGGTAACAGAGGCTGCATATGATGGACACAGAGGCTGTATATGATGGACACAGAGGCTGCATATGATGCGCACAGAGGCTGCATATGATGGGCACAGTGGCTGCATATGATGGACACAGAGGCTGCATATGATGGACACAGAGGCTGCATATGATGGACACAGAGGCTGCATATGATGGACACAAAGGCTGCATATGATGGACACAGAGGCTGCATATGATGGACACAGAGGCTGCATATGATGGGCACAGTGGCTGCATATGATGGGCACAGAGGCTGCATATGAGGGGCACAGAGGCTGCAATTGATGGGCACAGAGGCTGCATATGATGGACACAGAGGCTGCATATGATGGGCATAGTGGCTGCATATGATGGGCACAGAGGCTGCATATGATGGACACAGAGGCTGCATATGATGGGCACAGAGGCTGCATATGATGGACACAGAGGCTGCATATGATGGACACAGAGGCTGCATATGATGGACACAGAGGCTGCATATGATGGGCACAGTGGCTGCTTATGATGGGCAAAGAGGCTGCATATGAGGGGCACAGAGGCTGCAATTGATGGGCACAGAGGCTGCATATGAGGGGCACAGAGGCTGCATATAATGGGCACAGTGGCTGCATATGATGGACACAGAGGCTGCATATGATGGACACAGAGGCTGCATATGATGGGCACAGTGGCTGCATATGATGGGCACAGAGGCTGCATATGATGGACACATAGACTGCATATGATGGACACAGAGGCTGCAATTGATGGGCACAGTGGCTGCATATGATGAGCACAGAGGCTGCATATGAGGGGCACAGTGGCTACAATTGATGGGCACAGAGGCTGCAATTGATAGGCACAGAGGCTGCATTTGATGGGCACAGTGGCTGCATATGATGAGCACAGAGGCTGCATATGAGGGACACAGTGGCTACAATTGATGGGCACAGTGGCGGAAATTGATGGGCACAGTGGCTGCAATTGATGTTTTTTTTTTGTATTTTTCAGATTTTTTTCTGTTGCTTGCGCCCCCCAAAAATGTTGAGCACCAACCGCCACTGCTATGCATCCAAATAGAAATCAAATTTACTGGTTACCCAGTATACTCATTTATCAGCCTACTAGTTACCCAGTGTACTAGTCACCCAACATGATAACCGCTGGCCCCAGTCAAACCTTTGCTGTCTCATGCAGTTATTAGTGGTTTAGCCCCCTCCAATCCCAAGGGGTTTAGCTGTCAGTTACCGCAGACTTACCATGGTGGCCGTCATGAAGAAGTTCCAGGGCAGCAGAGTGCCGAGTCCGAGGGTGAAGAATATTAACCAGACCGCATTGTACCTGGGGAGAGGGGGAGGAGGAGGAGGTTACACAGAGCCTGGAGCCCACCCCATCCACACACACACCTACCTAACACCCAATGATCATTAGCACCATCTAGTGGCCAAATGTGGAAATCTGTGTTTTAAATCAATGGAAAAACATTCAACCAGAACAGGAAATACCCTACTCTTTACACACAGGACCCACCCGCACCCCTTGCGTGCACCTACCTGTCCTTGGGAGGAGCCGTCATGGTGGTTATTGCCGGGGGGGGTCTCTACAATGGGCAGGAAATGGAACCTGAAAAAGAAAAGGCACTCGGTTTAGTAAATCTGGAGTGAGATTATTTGAGGATATAAAGCCCCAAACAGAGCTAAACAGGACTCATTCCTGAACTCTGTGGGCTACGTAAACATCTCCCCTACTAGGGGAATGAAATATGAGACTAACAGAGCTGCAGAAAGGGACACATTGTGGCATTCACCCCTGCTCTGCACAGACAGGCACCGCTTTTGTCAGCCTGATTTGAAACTTCATCTGTTTTTTTTGGTTTTTTTATACCCTCTTTCAGGTTTACAGGGGATAAAATAAAATAGCAAAACAAATATTGCTGCAATATTCCTCTATGATCCTGAGATTTCCCTCCCAAAGTGCTTTACATGTCCCACTAGATGTCCTCAGTCTGAGAGCCAGCATCCTGCA
Source organism: Rana temporaria (assembly GCF_905171775.1). NCBI lineage: Eukaryota > Metazoa > Chordata > Amphibia > Anura > Ranidae > Rana > Rana temporaria. Next base: position 470,966,090 of record NC_053492.1, on the reverse strand, counting down.
ACCCACTTCCTCTGTGCCCAGGTCACCCTGGACCTGTCCCCAGCCTGTAACTAAACCATGAAAGGAGAAGCAGCACAGTGATGAGCTCATCTCTCTGTCACTCTGCTCTCTCCTCCTTATTGTCAGCACATGAACTGTTTTAGCTGTATTCATATAGAGTTACGCCGGCGTATCAGTAGATACGCCGACGTAACTCAGAATCTGCGCCGTCGTAAGTTTAAGTGTATTCTCAAACTGAGATACACCTAAACCTAGCTAAGATATGACAGCCTGCGCCGTCGTATCTTAGGGTGCAATTTTTCCGCTGGCCGCTAGGTGGCGCTTCCGTTGAGTTTGGCGTAGAATATGTAAATGCCTAGATACGCCGTCGCAGTAAAGATACGCCGTTTACGTAAGAGATACGCCGCGTAAAGATAAAGCTGCCCCCTAGCTGGCCAAGTCAATGTTAAGTATGGCCGTCGTTCCCGCGTTGAAATTTGAAAATTTTACGTCGTTTGCGTAAGTCGTCCGCGAATGGGGCTGGACGTAATTTACGTTCACGTCGAAACCAATACGTCCTTGCGGCGTACTTTGGCGCAATGCACACTGGGATAGGTACACGGACGGCGCATGCGCCGTTCGTAAAAAACGTCAATCACGTCGGGTCACCAAACATTAACATAAAACACGCCCCCCCATCCTCATTTGAATTAGGCGCGCTTACGCCGGCCCCATTTACGCTACGCCGCCGTAAGTTAGGAGGCAAGTGCTTTGTGAATACAGTACTGGCCTCTCTGACTTAAGGCGGCGTAGCGTAAATACGATACGCTACGCCGCCGTAAAGATCTGGCGCTCTACATGAATCCAGCTATTTGTGCCTTTTATATCTGCGTGTTCTGTTTTAATATAAAAGAAGGGTTAAAGGGCATTATGCATAAGATATATATATATAGAGATAGATACAATAGATAGACAGATAGATACAATAGATATAGACAGATATATACGATAGAGAGATAACGAAAAAACGAAAAACCAAAGTTGTTAGAAGCCCATCACAGCCCAGCATTGGGCTCCTAAAAAAGTGGGCCCTCAGGGTGATTTCCCCCACTAACACCAATGATGTGGTACAGTTCCTCCCAATGACACTAACAGTGGGGCCCAATGACACCAATGATGGAACACAATTCCTCCCAAAGACACCAATGATGGGGCACAATTGCTCACAATGATGGGGCACAATTCCTCCCAATGATGGGGCACAATTCCTCCCAATGATGGGGCACATTCCTCACAATGATGGGGCACAATTCCTCCCAATTATGGGGCACTATTCCTCCTAAAGACACCAATAATGGGGCACGATTCCTCCCAACGACACAAAAGATGGGGCATTGTTTACTCACACTGATGCCGGGACATTTTTTACTCCAAATGGCCACAGTCTGGCCCCCCACTAAAGTCTGAAGGACAACAAACCGGCCCTTTTGTCTAGAAAATTTGGAGACCTCTGCTCTGATGCAAACTGTACTGTGCGTCTTCTTTGCAGTCTCTTAGCCGGATTCAGGTAGAGCCGCGCTTCTTTGTTCCGGCGTAGCGTATCACATATACGCTACGCCGCCGTAAGTTAGAGAGGCAAGTGCTGTATTCACAAAGCACTTGCGTCCTAAGTTACGGCGGCGTAGCGTATATGTGCCGGCGTAAGCGCGCCTAATTCAAATTGTGAAGAGGTGGGCGTGTTTTATGCTAATGAATCGTGACCCGACGTGATTGACGTTTTTTACGAACGGCGCATGCGCCGTCCGTGGACGTATCCCAGTGCGCATGCTCCAAATTACGCCGCAAAGACTTACTGGTTTCGACGTGAACGTAAATGACGCCCAGCCCCATTCACGGACGACTTACGCAAACGACGTAAACATTTCAAAATTCGACGCGGGACCGACGTCCATACTTAACATTGGCTAGGCCAGATTTTTGTTGGACTAACTTTACGCCTGAAAACGCCTTACGTAAACGGCGTATCTTTACTGCGACGGGCAAGCGTACGTTCGTGAATAGGCGTATCTCACTGATTTACGCATTCTAGGCGTAAATCAGCGTTCACGCCCCTAGCGGCCGGCCTAAATAGAAAGCTAAGATACGATGGCGCAGGCCGTCGTATCTTAGCTAGATTTAAGTGTATCTCAATTTGAGAATACACTTAAATTTACCACGGCGCAGATTTAGAGTTACGACTGCGTTTCTACTGATACGCCGGCGTAAACCTCTCTGAATCTGGCTATCTGAATCTGGCTACTTGCCTCTCTAACTTACGGCGGCGTAGCGTATATGTGATACGCTACGCCTGCCTAACGTTAGGCACAGGTACGTGAATCTAGCTAATAGTCTCTAGAGAGCAAGAAAGACTGAGCCGATGGCGTTACAGAGAGTACCAGCTCTGTATGAGTGACCAAAGGAAGGAAGAGCTCCCCCTGCTGGTAGGAGGGGGGGAAACCACAGAGTGTGGAAAAAGAACGCTCTTTTCCCCTGGGCAGCGAGATAGAAATATCGCTCTTTGGCAGCGATCTCTCCTTCAAAACATCTGCACATAATCAGTAACTTTCCACTGAGAGATTTCACCACATGCCTGATAGTTTCTGTGCATTCATCAAAAAAAAAAAATACAGCCTGCCAGGGCCCCCGCACCCTTGTTACAGATAAAAGGGGCCCCTGTAATAGGTAAGAAGGACCTTGACAACCTGATGAGCCCCTGAAACCTGTGACAGGGAAAAGGGGCCCCTAACACCCTACTAAAAGAAGGGGCCCCTTGCATCCTGTTACAGAGAAGAGGGGCCACTGACACCCTGCAACAGTAAAGAAGGGCGCCTGACTCCCAGTTATAGGTAAGATGGGCCTTATAACACCCTATAACAGATAAAAGGGGCCCCTGTAATAGGTAAGAAGGACCTTGACAACCTGATGAGCCCCTGAAACCTGTGACAGGGAAAAGGGGCCCCTAACACCCTACTAAAAGAAGGGGCCCCTTGCATCCTGTTACATAGAAGAGGGGCCACTGACACCCTGTGACAGAGTAGAAGGGCGTCTGACACCCCATGTCAGGGAAGAAGGGCGTCTGACACCCCATGATAGGGAAGAAGGGGCGTCTGACACCCCATGACAGAGAAGAAGGGTGTCTGACACCCCCTGACAGAGAAGAATGGCGTCTGACACCCCCTGACAGAGAAGAAGGGCGTCTGACACCCCCTTACAGAGAAGGGGCGTCTGACACCACATGACAGAGAATAAGGGGTATCTGACACCCCGTAACAGAGATGAAGGGGCATCTGACACCCTCTAACAGAGAAAATGGCCCTCTGACACCCTGCAGCAGAGAAGAGGGGCGTCTGACAACCGATTATTGATGAAGAGGATCCCCCCCCCCCCTGTACATCATGTTGTGGATAAGATGGCCCTGGACATGCTGTTACAGAAATGAGGGCCCCCTGACACCCTGTTATAAGTAAGAGGGGCCCCTGATCCGTGTTATAGGTAAGAATGGCCCTTGACACCCTGTTACAGATAAGAAGGCTTTGGACAGATAACCCTGACATCCTGGTGTAGTTAAGGGTGCCCAAACATCCTGTTATACCATAGATAAAGGGCCCTGGCAATCTTCATATAGATTAGACGGGCCCTTGACACCCTGTTATAGATAAGAGGGGCCCCTGACTCCTTGTTATAGTCAAGAAGAGCCCCTGACACCTTGTTGAAGACAAGAGTTCTGTGGATACCCTGTTAGAGATAAGAGGATTCCCAGACACCCTGTTACAAATAAGAGGGGCCCCTGACACCCTGTTGCAGATACAAGGGGCCCCTGACACCCTGTTGTAGATACGAGGGGCCCCTGACACCCTGTTGCAGATACGAGGGGCCCCTGACACCCTGTTGCAGATACGAGGAGCCCCTGACACCTTGTTACAGATATGAGGGGCCCTTGACACCCTGTTACTGATAAGATGGGCCCCTGGTAAAGATAAGACGGGCCCCTGACAACCTGTTATATATACGAGGGGCCTCTGACACCCTGTTACAGATAAGATGGGCCCCTGTTACAGATAAGAGGGGCCCCTGACACCCTGTTAGACATAAAAAAGGAGTTCCTGACAACCTGTCATACAGGTTCCTTCACTCTATCATAGAGCGAAGAGAGGGGCGGGGGTCCCATGAAGCCAAGTTGCTAGAAACAGGGGCCCCTATCACCTTTTTGCCAGCAACTGCAACCAATGAAAGCAGAGCCTCTGGATACAATTGGCTCTTTAACTTCCCCAGAGTGGATCCCCAGGTCCCTTTGTCTGTCGGCTTCCTCTGGGCAGAAAAGGGGTTAATTATTTCCCCATCACACACAGAGACATATTAATAGACACGGCTGCTGAGCTATATTTGTCCATCTGATCATGTGATAGCGGTGTGGCACAGCGGCGGGTGGGGCCGGTGGGCATCGATGACGAGAGCTCTTTAAATACCCGTTATGGGTTTTCCACGTGTTCCCTGCCTGCAGATCTGCCCTGATTTCCTGCATGCGTGTTTTGCAATAAATGTATTTCTCTCGGACCTTCCTATATAGGGGTATGCTGGCCCCCCTATATATACCATATAGAATATATCACCCTTCACCTGCTGGGTATGAAGAGAAAGTAACAGCAAAACTACAGACATTTCCTGGCAGCTGGACTGTGTCTGGAAACTGCTGCAAGTCCTCCCTTTTGTGCACCTTGCATGGAATGATTAAGTTAAGTCGCTACAATGTTTCCTCCATTTGAATTTCCTCAATAAAGCCCAAATTAAACCCAAAAGCAAGCATTCATTATCAATGACCACCCGTCCGTACGGGCCACCCTCCTAATCCATGCGTCCGGCCCCCTAATCTACATGCAGGGCACCGGACACATGGATTCCAATGTTTTTTTTGTTTTTTTTTAAGGCTCTAATTGGTTTTTTTAAGGCTCTAATTGGCTTAAAAAAGGGTGGGCAAGGGGCGCAGGGCACTGTGCCCTGAGACCACCCGGTTGTGTGACAATAGCGAATACATATTCGCTATTGTCTCTAGGGGTGCTGAAACTAAACGCTGCATCAATGCATCGCGATTTGGGTGTCCCCGATGCGGCATGCGACCGGAAAAATCGATTTCCGGGCGACGTCATCCTGACTTGCCCCGCCCCTCCCGGGAAAATGCTCCTTGGCGCCGAGTGTATGCGGCCTCGGCTTTAGGGGGTTATACCGGGGTGATATGCAGCTGCATGCATCCAGGGCCGCCATCAGGGTGGTACAGGCATTACACCTGTAAGGGGCCCGATGATCCCCAGGGACCTGGCTGGCCCCCCCTGTTTTTTTTTTATTTAATTTTTTCTAAATTATATATTTTTTTATAATTTTTTTTGCATTGCACGATGGTCCCCAGGGCCCCTTACAGGCCCGGCTGGACCCCCTCCTGTTTTTTTTTTTTTTTTTTTGCATTACACCCGTAAGGGGCCCGATGGTCCCCAGGGCCCCTTACAGGCCCGGCTGGTCCCCTTCCCGTTTTTTTTTTTGCATTACACCTGTAAGGGGCCGATCCCCCTCCCATTTATTTTGCATTACACCTATAAGGGGCCCGATGGTCCCCAGGGCCCCTTACAGGCCCGGCTGGCGCCCCTCCCGTTTTTCTTGTTTTTATTTATTTTTTTGCATTACACCCGTAAGGGGCCCGATAGTCCCCAGGGCCCCATACAGGCCCGGCTGGCCCCCCTCCCGTTTTTTTTTTTGCATTACACCTGTAAGGGGCCGATCCCCCCCCCCGTTTTCTTTTTTGCATTACACCTGTAAGGGGCCCGATAGTCTCCAGGGCCAACCCCCACTCCCCGCTTATTATCTTGCGTCAGGAGAAGAGAAGAGATCACACAGCTTTATAAATTCTGGACTTAGGAGGCTTTGTTTCATCTCCGTGGATCACCCGAGGCCAGTCACTTGCGAGGGTTTACAACCACTTTATAGTACAGTGGAACCTCGGATTGCGAGTAACGCGGTTAACGAACGTTTCGTAATACGAGCGCTGTATTTAAAAAAAATCATAACTCGGTTTGCCAGTGTTGTCTCGCAAAACAAACAGGATTCGGGCCAAAGCGGTGTGCAGTACCGCTTTTGGCCTGAGGGGAGGGGGGCGCCGGAGCCCAGGCGATCGGCACGGTTCGGAAATGCACGGAAAGGCCCGAGGACAGCACAGCTGACCTGGGCAAATCTTGGGTAGAAAGTCTTTCCAAGGTTTGCCGAGGTCAGAAGACGTGTCCTCCGGCCTTTTCGTCCGTTTCCGAGGCTCTCCGGCGAATTGCATCCCATTGAAGTCAATGCGGAACAAATTATTTCAATTTCCACTGACTTCAATGGGGAAACTCGCTTTGATATGCGAGTACTTTGGATTACGAGCATTCTCCTGGAACGGATTATCCTCGTAATCCGAGGTTCCGCTGTAAATTGAAATCTGGTTGGTTGCCACTGTGTTTTTTTTTTTAACCACTTAACCACTTAAGGACCGGACCAATATGCTGCTAAATGACCCAAGGGGTTTTTACAATTCGGCACTGTGTCGCTTTAACAGACAATTGCGCGGTCGTGCGACATGGCTCCTAAACAAAATTGGCGTCCTTTTTTCCCCACAAATAGAGCTTTCTTTTGGTGGTATTTGATCACCTCTGCGGCTTTTATTTTTTGCGCTATAAACAAAAATAGAGTGACAATTTTGAAAAAAATGCAATATTTTTTACTTTTTGCTATAATAAATATCCCCCAAAAACATATATAACATTTTTTTTTCCCCTCAGTTTAGGCCGATACGTATTCTTCTACCTATTTTTGGTAAAAAAAATCGCAATAAGCGTTTATCGATTGGTTTGCGCAAAATTTATAGCGTTTACAAAATAGGGGATAGTTTTATTATTATTTTTATTTTTTTACTACTAATGGCGGCGATCAGCGATTTTTTTCGTGACTGCGACATTATGGCGGACACTTCGGACAATTTTGACACATTTTTGGGACCATTGTCATTTTCACAGCAAAAAAATGCATTTAAATTGCATTGTTTATTGTGAAAATGACAGTTGCAGTTTGGGAGTTAACCACAGGGGGCGCTGTAGGAGTTATGTTTCACCTAGTGTGTGTTTACAACTGTAGGGGGGTGTGGCTGTAGGACTGACGTTATCGATCGAGTCTCCCTATAAAAGGGATCACTCGATCGATGCAGCTCTCCCCGTTCTCCAGCTACGGGGACCGATCGCGAGGGGGCGGCTATAAACAAATGTGGTAGCGTGCTCGTGACCCTGCTGCCTTCCCGGTGAGTCGGGCCACGGGTCCCGTGGACTCGATGGCCACAGGGATTCCCGCGATCGCCTCACGGAGGTATGGAGACTAGCATCTCCTTGCTCTGCCTAGTAACAATGACACTGATCTCCGCTCCGTGCACTCGGAGCGGAGATCAGTGTCATGTGACACACAGCCCATCCCCCCTACAGTAAGAAACACTCAATACTTAACCCCTACAGCGGCACCTAGTGGTTAACCCCTTCACTGCCAGTGTCATTTTCACAGTAACCGGTGCATTTATATAGCACCGATCGCTGTATAAATGACAATGGTCCCAAAAATGTGCCAAAAGTGTCCGATGTGTCCGCCACAATGTCGCAGTCATGAAAAAAATCGCTGATCGCCGCCATTACTAGTAAAAAAAAAATATTAATAAAATTGCCATAAAACTATCCCTTATTTTGTAGACGCGATAACTTTTACGCAAACCAATCAAAAAACGCTTATTGCGATTTTTTTTTTACCAAAAATAGGTAGAAGAATACGTATCGGCCTAAACTGAGGAAAACAAATGTTTTTTATATATTTTTTGGAGGATATTTATTATAGCAAAAAGTAAAAAATATAGAATTTTTTCAAAATTGTCGCTCTATTTTTGTTTATAGCGCAAAAAATTATGGCCCAGATTCACGTATATCCGTGCAAAACTGTGCGGGCGTAACGTATCTCATTTACGTTACGCCGCCGCAAGTTTTTCAGGCAAGTGCTTTATTTCACAAAGCACTTACCTGTAAAGTTGCGGCGGCGTAGCGTAAATCACCCGGCGGAATTCAAATTCGGCGGGTAGGGGGCGTGTATCATTTAAATGATGCGCGTCCCCGCGTCGAACGAACTGCGCATGCGCCGGCCGCAACTGAATCCAAGTGCACAATGCTCCAAATGACATCGGCAAATAGTCATGCTTTCGACGTGAACGTAAATTACGTCCAGCCGTATTCGCGAACGACTTACGCAAACAACGTAAAATTTCTAAAACTTGGCGCGGGAACGACAGCCATACTTAACATTGGCTGCGCCTCATAGACCCAGGGGCAACTTTACGCCGGGAAAAGCCTAAAGTAAACGTCGTAACTTTACTGCGTCGGCCGTGCGTACGTTAGGGAATTCGCGTATCTAGCTAATTTGCATACTCGACGCGGAAAACGACGGAAGCGCCACCTAGCGGGAAAAAAAATTGCAGTTTAGATCCGACGGCGTAAGAGACTTACGCCTGTCGGATCTAATCGATATCTATGCGTAACTGATTCTAAGAATCAGTCGCATTGATACGACGGGCCAGATTAGGACTTACAATGGCGTACATGGCGCTGCGCCGTCGTAAGTCCTTTGAGAATCTGGGCCAAAAAACGCAGATGCGATCAAATACCACCAAAAGAAAGCTCTATATGTGGGGAAAAAAAGGACGCCAATTTTGTTTGGGAGCCACGTCGCACGACCGCGCAATTGTCAGTTAAAGCGACGCAGTGCCCGCAAAAAGGGGCCTGGTCCTTTAGCTGTAAAATGGTCCGGGGCTGAAGCAGTTAAAACCCTCATCGTCTCTTCATCCCGGCTGTAGATTGTATCACGCGTTGCGAATCTTGTATCCGTATCTCGGCCAGATTACGACCCCCTATCTGGGCCCGCCTCATGCCCATCTGAACCGCAGTCCCCCCCTCCCCCCCCCCCCCCGGTGACCTGGGAAGACCTGCGAATTCCAGAGCTCAGACGTTCGCATTCCCACACGACATTCCCGGGTCCGCCGATCCCCTCCGGTCACATATTAATTGCCAGATACAATTAGCGGTGTCGTCTCGATCAATGGATGATCGCCCGTATCCGGACGCCCATTTCCCAGCGCCTCTACCTGGCCCTTTTTTCCTGAGCTAAATGTGGAAATCTCAATCCCCCTCAACTTCCCCCAAAACAATCGTTCTTTTCCTCACGTGCATATTTCTGGGCCCCCGGGGGGCTCTCCGGGGCCGTCGTGATGAGCCTCGCATGCCAAAAACTTCAAGAAAACAGAAAACAGATTGTGAACTGGGCGATGTGCGGTCACGTTTCCTAAAGAAATGATAATTTATTACCCGATATTAAAAAAAAAAAAAAAAACACCCTCCTGTGATCACATCTGGAAAAACAGTTTGTGGTATTTTATAATTGTTGTGAGGAGAGAAGACGGCAATGCAGGATCAGAGAGAGCTGGGGGGGGGGGGGGGTGCGAATGTCTGGGGCCCCCATCAACACAAGTACCAGAATGCAGGGCAGGACTTAGGGTTGTTACCACCGACAGATCATAATTGTTGCCACAATTGCCGCAAAATTGCGGGAGAGGATTGCTGCGAAATTGCGGGAGGGGATTGCTGCGAAATTGCGGGAGGGGATTGCTGCGAAATTGCGGGAGGGGGTTGCCGCAATTGCGTGAGGGGGTTGCCGCAATTGCCGGGAACAGGGGATTGCAGCGAAATTGCGGGAGGGGGTTGCTGCGAAATTGCGGGAGGGGATTGCTGCGAAATTGCGGGAGGGGGTTGCCGCGATTGCCGGGAACAGGGGATTGCTGCGAAATTGCGGGAGGAGATTTCCGCAATGGCCACAAAATTGCGGGAGGGGATTTGTCGCTAAATTGCGGGAGGGGGTTGCCGCGATTGCCGTGAACGAGAGGGTTACCGCGATTGGGCCTGGGGGCCCCCTATTGGGCGAGGCCCATGGGCTTCAGCCCAGTTAAGCCCAATGGTAAGTCCAGACCTGCCAGAATGTCCTCCAAGCCTTCCACTGTCCATCCAGAGCCTCTGCTTTATAGACCAGATACATCCTAAATATAGAACCATTTATCCAACTCAGTGCCGATCCTGACCTCTCTGGGGCCCTAAGCACAATTCTGCTAAGGTGCCCTCTACCTGACCCGTGATGCCATGAGCTATTTGCCACACAGCTACACCTAACACTTCAGTGCTCCCAATACAATCATCCCTCCTTTAAACAAAACAATCAAAGAATAAGTACAACAATATAGTATAATAAAATTATAACCCTGAACTTTGGCTTTTGCACAGTGGCTGCGTTTGATGGCATGGCACAGTGGCGACAATTGATGGGCACACTGGCGACAATTGATGGCATGGCACAGTTGTGACAATTGATGGGCACAGTGGTGACAATCGATGGGCACAGTGGCTGCGTTTGATGGCATGGCACAGTGGTGACATTAGATGGGCACAGTGGCATGGCACAGTGGCTGTGTTTGGCATGGCACAGTGGCAACAATTAATAGGCACAGTGGCGACACTTGATAGCATGGCACAGTGGCGACAATTGATGGGCACAGTGGCATGGCACAGTGGCTGCATTTGGCATGGCACAGGGACGACAATTGATGGGCACAGTGGCGACAATGGCATGGCACAGTGGCGACAATTGATGGCATGGCGCAGTGGCGAAAATTGATGGGCACAGTGACGACAATTGATGGGCACAGTGACATGGCACAGTGGCTGCGTTTGGCATGGCACAGTGGTGACAATTGATGGGAACAGTGGCGACAATTGATGGCATGGCACAGTTGTGACAATTGATATGCACAGTGATGACAATTGATGGGCACAGTGGCTGCGTTTAAAGGCATGGCACAGTGGCGACATTAGATGGGCACAGTGTAATGGCACAGTGGCTGTGTTTGGCATGGCACAGTGGCGACAATTGATGGGCATAAGAAGTCCTGTTTGCAGTTTGTGAGAAGCCATGTGGGGGAGGGGACACAGCAAACATGTGGAAGAAGGTGCTCTGGTCACATGACACCAAAAGTGAACCAAAACGCTATGTGTGGGGGAAAACTAACACTGCACATCACCCTGGACACACCATCCCCACTGTGAAACATGGTGGTGGCAGCATCATTTGGTGGGGATGCTTTTCTTTAGCAGCTACAAGGAAGCTGGTCAGAGTTGATGGGAAGATGGATGGAGACAAATACAGGACAATCTTAGAAGAAAACCTGTTAGAGTCTGCAAAAGACTTGAGACCGGGGGGAGGGGGGAGGTTCACCTTCCAGCAGGACAACGACCCTAAAGTACAGCCAGAGCTACAATGGAATGGTTTAGATCAAAGCCTATTAATGTGTTAGAATGGCCCAGTCACAGTCCAGACCTAAATCCCATTGAGAATCTGTGGCAAGACATGAAAATTGCTGATCACAGACGCTCTCCATCCAATCTGACAGAACTTGAGAAATTTTACAAAGAAGAAGAATGGGCAGAAATGTCCCTCTCTAGATGTGCAAAGCTGGTAGAGACATCCCCAAAAAGACTGTAATTGCAGGGAAATGAAGGTTTATCGATCATCTCCCTGGTTTATACGATTGGAAGTATTGGGAATGGATGACTCTGGGTGTGTCGGGATGATTGTATTTGTGGTAATGTTGGGTACAATCTCAGGAATCGGGTGAGGGGAGTGCCGGTGATTTGTCCTTGTCTGGCTAAAATATGCAGAACGTTGGTTGTGTGGTTTCCATGGGCGATCATGTGACGGGGATAAGGCTTCTGTACTGTCTGCATCTCGTGAGAGGAACTGAGGAGAAAATCTCATTATATACAGTCAGAGCCGCCAAGTGCAGGTGGAGCGTTCCAAAGTCAGGAAATACGTTATTAAAGAGTGACATCACCGCTCTCCAGATATACTATACAGGAGTGACATCACCGCTCTCCAGATATACTATACAGGAGTGACATCACCGCTCTCCAGATATATTATACAGGAGTGACATCACCGCTCTCCAGATATATTATACAGGAGTGACATCACCGCTCTACAGATCTACACTGTGACATCACCGCTCTACAGATATATTATACAGGAGTGACATCACCGCTCTACAGATATATTATACAGGAGTGACATCACCGCTCTCCAGATATAAGATATATTATACAGGAGTGACATCACCGCTCTCCAGATATAAGATATACTATACAGGAGTGACATCACCGCTCTCCAGATATAAGATATATTATACAGAGTGACATCACTGCTCTCCAGATATAAGATATATTATACAGGAGTGACATCACCGCTCTCCAGATATAAGATATATTATACAGGAGTGACATCACCGCTCTCCAGATATAAGATATATCATACAGGAGTGACATCACCGCTCTCCAGATATAAGATATATTATACAGGAGTGACATCACCGCTCTCCAGATATATTATACAGGAGTGACATCACCGCTCTCCAGATATATTATACAGGAGTGACATCACCACTCTCCAGATATAAGATATATTATACAGGAGTGACATCACCGCTCTCCAGATATATTATACAGGAGTGACATCACCGCTCTCCAGATATATTATACAGGAGTGACATCACCGCTCTCCAGATATATTATACAGGAGTGACATCACCGCTCTCCAGATATATTATACAGGAGTGACATCACCGCTCTCCAGATATAAGATATATTATACAGGAGTGACATCACCGCTCTCCAGATATAAGATATACTATACAGGAGTGACATCACCGCTCTCCAGATATAAGATATATTATACAGAGTGACATCACTGCTCTCCAGATATAAGATATATTATACAGGAGTGACATCACCGCTCTCCAGATATAAGATATATTATACAGGAGTGACATCACCGCTCTCCAGATATAAGATATATCATACAGGAGTGACATCACCGCTCTCCAGATATAAGATATATTATACAGGAGTGACATCACCGCTCTCCAGATATATTATACAGGAGTGACATCACCGCTCTCCAGATATAAGATATACTATACAGGAGTGACATCACCGCTCTCCAGATATAAGATATATTATACAGGAGTGACATCACCGCTCTCCAGATATAAGATATACTATACAGGAGTGACATCACCGCTCTCCAGATATATTATACAGGAGTGACATCACCGCTCTCCAGATATAAGATATATTATACAGGAGTGACATCACCGCTCTCCAGATATAAGATATACTATACAGGAGTGACATCACCGCTCTCCAGATATATTATACAGGAGTGACATCACCGCTCTCCAGATATAAGATATATTATACAGGAGTGACATCACCGCTCTCCAGATATAAGATATATTATACAGGAGTGACATCACCGCTCTCCAGATATAAGATATATCATACAGGAGTGACATCACCGCTCTCCAGATATAAGATATATCATACAGGAGTGACATCACCGCTCTCCAGATATAAGATATATCATACAGGAGTGACATCACCGCTCTCCAGATATAAGATATATCATACAGGAGTGACATCACCGCTCTCCAGATATAAGATATATTATACAGGAGTGACATCACAGCTCTCCAGATATAAGATATATTATACAGGAGTGACATCACCGCTCTCCAGATATAAGATATATTATACAGGAGTGACATCACCGCTCTCCAGATATAAGATATATTATACAGGAGTGACATCACCGCTCTCCAGATATAAGATATACTATACAGGAGTGACATCACCGCTCTCCAGATATAAGATATACTATACAGGAGTGACATCACCGCTCTCCAGATATAAGATATATTATACAGGAGTGACATCACCGCTCTCCAGATATAAGATATATTATACAGGAGTGACATCACAGCTCTCCAGATATAAGATATATTATACAGGAGTGACATCACCGCTCTCCAGATATAAGATATATTATACAGGAGTGACATCACCGCTCTCCAGATATAAGATATATTATACAGGAGTGACATCACCGCTCTCCAGATATAAGATATATTATACAGGAGTGACATCACCGCTCTCCAGATATAAGATATATTATACAGGGAGAGTGATGTTGGTTGTAGATAATTTAGACATCTTCCAGTGTGGCCCCTCAGGGGCCCATCTCTGTCTTTTCTATCTCCCTCTGTCTCTCGGGGGCCCCAGATGACGGCTCTTCCTGCGCTGGCAGACTGTGAGTTGTGCGGTCGTTGTGTGACATACCTGAATGTGAAATGCAGGACTCTCATGTCCCCCCCCCCGCCCGCGCACGCTCGGTGACGCTCCCCGTCCTGCAATATCCTGTGATGCAGCATTGCCCGGGGCCCCATACGCCGGAGCCAGCTGACAATCCGTGTCTGTGGAGGTCACATGTCCCACACATGCTGCGCGCCATTCAGCAAAGATTTCCATTGCTGTTCAGTTTGTTCACCTGAACTTGTGACTGAGATAAGATCACAGCTCACGTCCCATCCGGGTACAGCTCTTCTCCCGGACTGACACGGCTCATTCCGATTTCACTGCACACTGTGAGCTTCCCACAATGTGTATTATAAGCTGCAACAAGTCAAACATTTCCAGTCTGGAGGACATCACCGGGTCTAAATTAAGTTATGTAATGACCGGTTTTATTATTAAAAGCTATATATAAGGTATTAGTGGTGTATTTTGGTTTTGTGCTGCCCTAGGCAAGACTAAAATTCCCACCCCTTCATTTGTAAACTCCACCCCTTCCCCTTTAGGCTCCACCCCTTCCCATTAGAGCTTCACCTCTTCAGGGATGGGGGAGAGAGAGAGCGAAAGGGGGTGAGGGAGAAAGGGGGTGAGAGAGAGAGTGGATGAGAGAGATAGAGCGGGTGAGAAAGAGAGGAGGAGATAGAGGAGGGGGCGAGAGAGTGCGGTGGGAGAGAGGGGTGAGAGAGAGGAGGGGGGTGAGAAAGAGGGGTGAGGGGGGAGAGAGAGGGGTGGGAGAGAGAGAGGGGTGAGAGAAAGAGAGGGGGGTGAGAGAGAGAGGGGTGAGAGAAAGAGAGGGGAGGTAAGTGGGAGAGGGGTGAGAGAAAGAGAGGGGAGGTGAGAGAGAGGAGGGGGTGAGAGAAAGGGGGTAAGAGAGAGAGAGGGAATGAGAGAGAGAGAGAGAGGTGAGAGAGAGAGGGGGTGAGAGAGAGAGGTGAGAGAGGGGTCGAGAGAAAGGGGAACGAGAGAATGGGGGAAGAGAGAGAGGGGGACGAGAGAGAGAGGGTGAGAGCGGGAGGGGGGTGAGAGCGAGAGGGGGGTGAGAGAGAGAGGGGTGAGAGAAAGAGAGGGGAGGTGAGAGAGAGGAGGGGGTGAGAGAAAGGGGGTAAGAGAGAGAGAGAGGGAATGAGAGAGAGAGAGAGAGGTGAGAGAGAGAGGGGGTGAGAGAGAGAGGTGAGAGAGGGGTCGAGAGAAAGGGGAACGAGAGAATGGGGGAAGAGAGAGAGGGGGACGAGAGAGAGAGGGTGAGAGCGAGAGGGGGGTGAGAGCGAGAGGGGGGTGAGAGAGAGAGGGGTGCGAGCGAGAGGGGGGCTCCAGCGAGGAGGGTGTAAGAGAGAGGGGGTGAGAGAAAGGGGGTGAGAGAAAGGGGGATGAGAGAGAGGGGGACGAGAGAGAGGGTGAGAGCGAGAGGGGGGTGAGAGAAAGAGGTGGTGGGAGAGAGGGGGTGAGAGAGAGAGGGTGTGAGAGCGAGAAGGGTGAGAGCTAGAGGGGGACAAATGCCTTGTTTGCCTCGTGGTAGATACGCCCCTGTAAGGTATACCGGCACACTCGGAGAAGCGCCGGATTTTCATGTGCCTTTAGTGCAATCTTCTCTTGTGTCAGCCAGCAGGGGGTGCAATCATAAATCACCAAATCATTCATTTTAATAAAAATCTACCCATGAGATTATTTGTGCATTTAATATATGTATTTTTGTAGGTTATTTACCGGTAAAAGCTTTCCTTTTGTAGACATCCCTGAGATTGCCGCTGGGTGCTGCCATCTTGGATATGATGTCACCAGACTCAACTGTCCTGTCTCTTGGCTCCTTATAGGAGGTTTATAGGAAGGTGAGAGAAGAGGAGCTGGGTCAGCACAGGCAGTAACTAGGGGCAATGATATGCATGAGGGGAGGGGGCTGGGCTAGGGAACTGACTGCTCCTGAACAAGTCAATTTTTAAAGGCACATTGCACATTGATAGGGTCTCTTTAAGCTCATCAGAGGCCAGGGGGGGGGGTATTAAAGCCCATCCCCCCAGACCTTTGTATTGTATCACATGTAGATATGCAAGAGATCGGAGACCATGATTGGCTCCTGATCCCCACACCCCCAACCAGGGCCAGAATGCTGGGGGGATATTTGGGATGTAGAGGGGTCAGAGTGCTGGGGGGATATCTGGGGTGTAGAGGGATCAGAGTGCTGGGGGGGATATCTGGGGTGTAGAGGGGTCAGAGTGCTGGGGGGATATCTGGTGAGTAGAGGGGTCAGAGTGCTGGGGGTATATCTGGGATGTAGAGGGGTCAGAGTGCTGGGGGGATATCTGGAGTGTAGAGGGGTCAGAGTGCTGGGGGGATATCTGGAGTGTAGAGGGGTCAGAGTGCTGGGGGGATATATGGTGAGTAGAGGGGTCAGAGTGCTGGGGGCATATCTGGGGTGTAGAGAGGTCAGAGTGCTGGGGGGATATCTGGGGTGTAGAGGGGTCAGAGTGCTGGGGGGATATCTAGGGTGTAGAGGGGTCAGAGTGCTGGGGGGGATATCTGGGATGTAGAGGGGTCAGAGTGCTGGGGGGATATCTGGCATGTAGAGGGGTCAGAGTGCTGGGGGGATATCTGGGGTGTAGAGGGGTCAGAGTGCTGGGAGGATATCTGGGGTGTAGAGGGGTCAGAGTGCTGGGGAGCTATCTGGGATGTAGAGGGGTCAGAGTGCTGGGGGGATATCTGGGGCGTAGAGGGGTCAGAGTGCTGGGGGGATATCTGGGGTGTAGAGGGGTCAGAGTGCTGGGGGGATATCTGGGGTGTAGAGGGATCAGATTGATGGGGGGATATCTGGGGTGTAGAGGGGTCAGACTGCTGGGGGGATATCTGGGGTGTAGAGGGGTCAGAGTGCTGGGGGGATATCTGGGGTGTAGAGAGGTCAGAGTGCTGGGGGGATATCTGGGGTGTAGAGGGGTCAGAGTGCTGGGGGGATATCTGGGATGTAGAGGGGTCAGAGTACTGGGGGGATATCTGGGGTGTCGAAGGGTCAGAGTGCTGGGGGGGTATCTGGGGTGTAAAGGGGTCAGAGTGCTGGGGGGATATCTGGGGTGTAGAGGGGTCAGAGTGCTGGGGGGATATCTGGGGCGTAGAGGGGTCAGAGTGCTGGGGGGATATCTGGGGTGTAGAGAGGTCAGAGTGCTGGGGGGATATCTGGGGTGTAGAGAGGTCAGGGTGCTGGGGGGATATCTGGGGTGTAGAGAGGTCAGAGTGCTGGGGGGATATCTGGGGTGTAGAGGGGTCAGAGTGCTGGGGGGATATCTGGGATGTAGAGGGGTCAGAGTACTGGGGGGATATCTGGGGTGTCGAAGGGTCAGAGTGCTGGGGGGGTATCTGGGGTGTAAAGGGGTCAGAGTGCTGGGGGGATATCTGGGGTGTAGAGGGGTCAGAGTGCTGGGGGGATATCTAGGGTGTAGAGGGGTCAGAGTGCTGGGGGGATATCTGGGGTGTAGAGGGGTCAGAGTGCTGGGGGGATATCTGGGGTGTAGAGGGGTCAGAGTGCTGGGGGGATATCTGGGGTGTAGAGGGGTCAGAGTGCTGGGGGGATATTTGGGATGTAGAGAGGTCAGAGTGCTGGGGGGATATCTGGGGTGTAGAGGGGTCAGAGTGCTGGGGGGATATCTGGGGTGTAGAGGGGTCAGAGTGCTGGGGGGATATCTGGGATGTAGAGGGGTCAGAGTGCTGGGGGGATATCTGGGGTGTAGAGGGGTCAGAGTGCTGGGGGGATATCTGGGGTGTAGAGGGGTCAGAGTGCTGGGGGGATTTTTGGGATGTAGAGGGGTAGCCCGGACCAGCTGCTTTGGGGAAAAGGGCAGGGGCCCCCCATGCAGCTGGGGCCCCTGGGCAGTGCCCAGGTGTGCCCTCTCATTAAGACAGCCCTGCCTCCAACCACGAGGGCCCTTTATACAAGGAATCCATGTCAGATCTGAATTTGTACATAGACACATATGAAAAGCCCTATCGGGGGTTAATATGTGGGTGGGGATGCTTATAGCTGTAACAGGCGGTGGGGCATCTGCAGCGGCTCAGGCAGGGGGGCGGCTGAGGGGGTGAAGTTGGCATTGTATCTCCAATCACAGATTCTCTCTATGTGCCACTTTCACTGCGATCTCTCCATCACAGCAGAATCCTATACAATGTGAGGGGTGTGTGGGTCACATGGGGTCACCAGGAAGGTATAAGGGGACCCAGCACCCCACTTTCCTCACAATCCGAGCTCAACCAAACCTGAATCTTCACCGAATTCCCAGAAAAAAGAAAATACAACAGGAAATGTTCCCAAAATCTGTCCAACAATTAATAACTAGAGATCGGTGACATCACTGAGAGCGCAGCCTATCCATTCACTAGAGACCGATGACATCACTGAGAGCGCAGCCTATCCATTAACTAGAGACCGGCGACATCACTGAGAATACAGCCTATCCAATCACTAGAGATCGGTGACATCACTGAGAATGCAGCCTATCCAATCACTAGAGACCGGTGACATCACTGAGAATGCAGCCTATCCAATCACTACAGACCGGTGACATCACTGAGAATACAGCCTATCCAATCACTAGAGACCGGTGACATCACTGAGAATGCAGCCTATCCATTCACTAGAGACCGGTGACATCACTGAGAATGCAGCCTATCCATTTACTAGAGACTGATGACATCACTATGAATGCAGCCTATCCAATCACTAGAGAGCGGTGACATCACTGAGAATGCAGCCTATCCGTTCACTAGAGACCGGTGACATCACTGAGAATGCAGCCTATCCAATCACTAGAGAGCGGTGACATCACTGAGGGCGCAGCCTATCTGTTCACTAGAGACCGGTGACATCACTGAGAATGCAGCCTATCCAATCACTAGAGACCAGTGACATCCCTGAGAATGCAGCCTATTCAATCACTAGAGAACGGTGACATCACTGAGAATGCAGCCTATCCAATCACTAGAGAGCGGTGACATCACTGAGGGCGCAGCCTATCCATTCACTAGAGACCAGTGACATCACTGAGAATGCAGCCTATCCAATCACTAGAGACCAGTGACATCCCTGAGAATGCAGCCTATTCAATCACTAGAGAGCGGTGACATCACTGAGGGCGCAGCCTATCCATTCACTAGAGACCAGTGACATCACTGAGAATGCAGCCTATCCAATCACTAGAGACCAGTGACATCCCTGAGAATGCAGCCTATTCAATCACTAGAGAACGGTGACATCACTGAGAATGCAGCCTATCCAATCACTAGAGACCGGTGACATCACTGAGAATGTAGCCTATCCAATCACTAGAGACCGGTGACATCACTGAGAATACAGCCTATCCAATCACTAGAGACTGGTGACATCACTGAGAATGCAGCCTATCCATTTACTAGAGACCGGTGACATCACTGAGAATGCAGCCTATCCGTTCACTAGAGAGCGGTGACATCACTGAGGATGCAGCCTATCCAATCACTAGAGAGCGGTGACATCACTGAGAATGCAGCCTATCCATTCACTATAGACCGGTGACATCACTGAGAATGCAGCCTATCCAATCACTAGAGAGCGGTGACATCACTGAGGGCGCAGCCTATCTGTTCACTAGAGATTGATGACATCACTGAGAATGCAGCCTATCCAATCACTAGAGAGTGGTGACATCACTGAGGGCGCAGCCTATCCATTCACTAGAGACCAGTGACATCACTGAGAATGCAGCCTATCCGTTCACTAGAGAGCGGTGACATCACTGAGGATGCAGCCTATCCAATCACTAGAGAGCGGTGACATCACTGAGAATGCAGCCTATCCATTCACTAGAGAGCGGTGACATCACTGAGAATGCAGCCTATCCATTCACTAGAGACCAGTGACATCACTGAGAGCGCAGCCTATCCATTCACTAGAGACCGGTGACATTACTGAGAATGCAGCCTATCCAATTACTAGAGAGCGGTGACATCACTGAGAAAGCAGCCAGCTAATGACATCATAATATAAAGTACTATAAAGAACGTCTTAGTTCTTTTGCACTGATGGATAGCCGCAGCTGTTGTGGTCTCCAGGGACTCTGGATTGGGTGCAGATGTCATGTGACAAAACATCACATGACGTCACCTGCGTCTCATGGTGAGTCTGAGTTTTCCCCTCAGGATTATCAGATAAAAAAGATTAATAAGCAGATTATTCACAAAAAATGTAAAGATAACGAGTCATTAGTGAGACTGAATATAATCCCGGATAAGCTCCCTCTAATTACCCCGGCACAGCGGCAATGGCGATTTAGGAGGATCTCGTTATATTTGTTTGTGTTGGGTGGAAACCATAGAAACATCGTAGTGGACTACAGATTCCTCCCTGACAATGGCCCGACAATGACTTCATACCGAGTGCGGCCAATGTGGAACCAAACTAATTAACAATATATAATAATAAAAAGTTATTATTGTTATTTATTATTATTAATTCGTTACGTTCCATTCGTTTAGATGCGGCATTCGTTATTTCGGATAATTCATAACTTCGGATAAATTCGTATTTGTTACGTTCACTAACAGCCAAATTTGAAATTAAATTCCAATACCAATTCCAATTCCAATAATGTAATAGTTAGTAATAGTTAAGTTATTATTAGTTAGTTATTATTTCAGATTTTCGAATTTTCGGGTTTTTTGGTTTTACGAATTTGGAATTTTAGAATTTCCGAATTTTGGAATTTATGAATATTCTAAACAAATTAATAATAAATAATAATAATAAAATGTTTTTATTATTATTTATTATTAATAATTTGTTACGTTATATTTGTTTAGATGCGGCATTCGTTATTTTGGATAATTCATAACTTTGGATAAATTCGTATTAGTTACGTTCACTAAGAGCCAAAGTTGAAAGGACATTCCAATACCTATAATTTAATAGTTAGTTATTATTAGCTGGTTATTATTTCAGATTTTGAAATTTTCGGGTTTTCTGATTTTCCGAATTTTAGATTTTCTGAATTTTTGAATTTCCGAGGTTTAGAACTTCTGAAGTTTAATTTTCCGAATTTTGGAACGTCCGAATGTTGGAACGTCCGAATGTTGGAACGTCCGAATTTTGGAACTTCCGAATTTTGGAACGTCCGAATGTTGGAACGTCCGAATGTTGGAACGTCCGAATTTTGGAACTTCCGAATTTTGGAACTTCCGAATTTTGGAACGTCCGAATTTTGGAACTTCTGAATTTTGGAACTTCCGAATTTGGAACTTGCGAATTTTGGAACTTCTGAATTTTGGAACTTCTGAATTTTGGAACTTCCGAATTTTGGAACTTCCGAATTTTGGAACTTATGAATTTTAGAACTTATGAATTTTGGAACTTATGAATTTTGGAACTTATGAATTTTGGAACTTATGAATTTTGGAACTTCCGAATTTTGGAACGTCTGAATTTTGGAACTTCCAAATTTGGAACTTGCAAATTTTGGAACTTCTGAATTTTGGAACTTCAGAATATTGGAACTTCAGGATTTTGGAACTTCAGGATTTTGGAACTTATGAATTTTGGAACTTATGAATTTCGGAACTTATGAATTTCGGAACGTCCGAATTTTGGAACTTCCGAATTTTGGAACTTCCGAATTTGGAACTTGCGAATTTTTGAACTTCTGAATTTTAGAACTTCCGAATATTGGAACTTCAGGATTTTGGAACTTATGAATTTTGGAACTTATGAATTTCGGAACTTATGAATTTCGGAACGTCCGAATTTTGGAACTTCTGAATGTCTGAATTTTTGGACTTATGAATTTTGGAACTTGCGAATTTTTGAACTTCTGAATCTTGGAACTTCCGAATATTGGAACTTCAGGATTTTGGAACTTCCGAATATTCGAACTTCCGAATTTTGGAACTTATGAATTTTAGAATTTCCAAATTTTAGAATTTCCAAATATTTGAATTTACGAATAATCGAAAAAATTGGTTAAATGGGTTTTCGTTTATTTGGATTATTTCCAAATTAACTAATTTGTCGAAATTCCTTAAAATGCTCATTCGGAACAAAACAAATTTCACTATTCTAAGGCCTGATAGGGTCCCGGTGCAGCCATGGGGGGGGGGGGGGGGGGCCACATGCATGGTGTGCTGTGACCTGTGTGAAACAGACCAACGCGGCGGAGGAACAATACGTCCCAGAGAGGGTGACCAATGCGTCAGGTGCGGAAGAATGGCGTCGGCCTCTAAGGATCCGGAGACCCGGACGCACGATCCTCCAAACATTTCTGGAGCACAAGACGCTCAATCACCCGAAAGAGCAAAGTCCCGATTTCACAGCGAGAAACCTCCAGTCCTACACGTAGCGTTTTCTGAAGACGATCGATGAACAGAGCGAGTCACATTTAAGGTGGCGCTGATCTTAGAGCGCACAATGCTCCCTCCATCACTCCACCTTATACCAGAGCACTGACACAAGAGCTCACACTTCTTGCACTTACAGGTTACATGGCTTTAGGAAGACACGAGGATGAACGGCCCGTCTGCGGTAGCGAGAAGACCTCCAAGAATTCTGCACAGAATAATCACTGCACCTTCCGTCCTCAAAAACACGACGTTGGGTCCAATGTCCAACAGGGGTGTGGCAGCGAAGGTCACCTGAGGGCGCCACGTGTAAACAGCAACGTGTGTACAAACACTTCAGGAATGATATGACAACCTAACAATGAAACTGATTTTAGATGCCCCGCCCCCTCTCCTGGAGGTTGGGCGATACTACAAGTCCCAGCATGCCCCAACTGCCACAAACAAGCAGCGTTCTCTATCAGCTGTGGCAGACAGGTGATGCTGGGAGTCATGGTTCACCAATGGCTGCATTTCCTAACGGCATGCTGGGACAGGTTATGGGTATATGGGGTATCTCAGCCAATGGGCAGGGGTTTTCTTGAATCCCTTGGCCTGCTGGGAGAGCCTATATATTTGGGTGGAGTCAGGTGATCGGGGTTCTGTCCCACCCGGACGGCTGTCTGGGTGGACATGTGTCATGCGCCCCAGGCTGCTAGGCCAGAGATTGGACTAGGGTTGCCACCTGTCCGGGATTCACCCGGACAGTCCGGGTTTTAGATCCTGTGTCCGTGTTTCAGTCGGACACTGAAACCCGGACACAGGATCTGAAACTGTCGAGATTCTTGTCGACCTGTTTTCCCGACGAGAAACCTGAGCGTGTGTATACTTACCTGTCGCTGTGGAAACCCGTGCATGCTCGAAATGACTTTGGCGCATGTGCGGTAGCTTCCACGGGCCTAGGTAGGGTGAAGCAAGATGGCGGTGACGGCATCGAATGTGACACAATGACGTCACCGCGTTCTTTCCTTTCAAGAGAACCGCGGTTCTTTTGAAACGAGAGTCTGTACACTCAGGCGGCAAGAGATTCTTGCCAAGAATCTCGTCAGGGAAAACAACGTTTTTTTCCTGACGAGATTCTTGCCCGGGCTTTTACCACTAAGGCTATTGCCGAAACGCGTCGGGTGCTTGTTTTATTGTCAGTCTGATGTACCAATAAACGACAACTCAAGGATCGCAGTTTTGCCGGTGATCTGACGATATGGTTCTGGCTATCGAGATGGTTCCTGTAAGGACTGCGCAGGCGCAGTCCTTGCCGAACGGAAATCTCCGAACCTCGGCCGGCATCCAGGGCGACGTGGAATTTGAGGAAAGTGGCCAGTCGGCCTCCTGGCTCTTTTTTTAACATCCTCCAATCCACAGGGGGGTAGATTGAGTAAGCAATTGCGTCTGCGTATCCATAGATACGCAGCGCAATTGCTTAGTTGCGCCGGCGTATCGACTGCTCCTGATTCAGAAAGGTCGATATGCCGACTGCAGCCTAAGATATGCGTGGCATAAGGCTCTTATGCCGTCGTATCGTAGGCTGCATTCTTACGTTGGCCGCTAGGTGGCGTTCCCGTAGTGGTCAGCGTAGAGTATGCAAATTGCATACTAACGCCGATTCACAACCGTACGCGCGCCCTGTGTACGCATTTTACGTCGTTTGCGTTCGTCGGTTTCTGAGTAAGGCTGCCCATGCTATTAGCCGGGGCAGCCAATGCTAAGTATACCCGTCGTCGATTTTTAAAAATTACGTCGTTTGCGTAAGTGAATCGTGAATGGCGCTGGATGCCATTTACGTTCACGTTGAAGCAAATGACGTCCTTGCGACGTCATTTACCGCAATGCACGTCGGGAAAGTTTCCCGACGGAGCATGCGCACTACGTTCGGCGCGGGAACGCGCCTAATTTAAATGATCCACGCCCCCCTACGGGATCATTTAAATGACGCGCGCTTACGCCGGGCAGTTTTCCGGAGCGCACACGCAAATTACGGACCTACTGCTTCGTGAATGAAGCGTAGCGCAGGTAATTTACGGAGGCGTAGCGTAAAAAAACGGTTACGCTGCGCCTCCGTAGTAGTGCGCGCCCCTACCTGAATCCACCCCAAGGGATGTTAAGGAATGAGCCTGGATGCCGGCCGAGGTTCGGAGATTTTCCGTCGGCAAGGATTGCGCCTGCGCAGTCCTTACAGGAACCATCTCGATAGGGGAACCTTAACGACAAGTCACCGGCTCTTCTTACTGCCGAATCGCATGACAAGTCGCTCCAGCGTAACACTTCAAAGTGGATCTAAACCCAAGAAATAAAAAAAGAAATATTTATGGAATGCGTCCAATCCTCGGATGTGGTGGCTGCAATCGTTTTCCCTTTTTCCCCCGGCTAAGAACATTGGCCCAGATTCAGATTCTATATTTGCGCGGGCACAGGGCAACAATTTTGCCCTGCGCCCCCGCAAATATTTTGCGCTGCCATCGATTCACAGAGCAGTAGCTCCGTGAACTGCGAGGGCGCGCCGGCAAATTTGCCCGGCGTAAGCGCGCGCAAGTTAAATGATCCCGCCGGGGGCGGGAATCATTTAAATTAGGCGCGCTCCCACGCCGAGCCTACAGCGCATGCTCCGTCGGGAAACTTTCCCGACGTGCATTGCGGCAAATGACGTCGCAAGGACGTCATTTGCTTCAAAGTGAACGTGAATGGCGTCCAGCGCCATTCACGAAGCACTTACGCAAACGCCGTGAAATTCAAATTTCACGGCGCGGGAGCGGCGGCTATACTTTAGCATTGGCTGCCCCTGCTATTAGAAAGGGCAGCCTTGCGCTAAAGTTGCCGTACGGAAACTCCGTACCTAGCTTGCGCGGGGCCCGCGCAAGTTTGTGAATCAGTTGGTAGTATGCAATTTGCATACTACACGCTGATCACAATGGGAGCGCCCCCTAGCGGCACACGCAAGAATGCAGCCTAAAATCTGCGAGGCATAAGTGCCTTATGCCGCGCAGATTTTAGGCTGCAGTCGGTGTAACGAGGTTCCTGAATCAGGAGCATTCGTTACGCCAGGGCAAGTAAGCAATTGCGCCGTGTAACTTATGGTTACGCGGGCGCAATTGCTTCTTGAATCTGGGCCATTTTCAGCAAGCGCAGAAAATAAAATACCTGTCGATCCTGCCAGAAATCCGGCGCTCTTGATATCTCAAACGACGCGATCGGTCATCTCAGTGATCTTCTTCTGTGAATTGTTAAACACCGACTCCCTATGTGATGGAGATGAGGAGGATGGGGAGGTTGGGGGGGTGTTTGTAGTCCAGATCAGGACAGAGTTCCGGGGGGGGGGGGTGACGACGCTGCTCCTCCGAAGGCACAGAACAGCGAGTGATCGGGAAGGACTGCTGATCTGCAATATATTACGTTTCTGTCCTTGGGTATAGATACGCGCTTACGTCACGTGACTCCGGACTTGTGGTTATCTCCTCTCTCCACACTCTGCAGACTCATCACTTCCAATGAGGAACTCCCCCCTCCCCCCGTCACTTCTGACATGGCAATCCGTAAAAAACATTCCCTGGTTATACATCTGCCTATAGAAGATGTGGCTCATGTACATACAGTATCTCACAAAAGTAAGTACACCCCTCACATTTTATGTAAATCTTTTCTTCTATCTTTTCACGTGACAACACTGAAGAAATTACACTTTTGCCTAGATTCACGTAGGCGGGCGCAACGTTAGGCAGGCGTAGCGTATGGCATATACGCTACGCCGCCGTAAGTTAGAGAGGCA
The DNA here is from genome assembly GCF_905171775.1 of Rana temporaria. Taxonomy (NCBI): domain Eukaryota; kingdom Metazoa; phylum Chordata; class Amphibia; order Anura; family Ranidae; genus Rana; species Rana temporaria. The sequence continues at coordinate 470,939,612 of NC_053492.1, read as the reverse complement.
AGTGCTGTATTCACAAAGCACTTGCATCCTAAGTTACGGCGGCGTAGCGTAAATGGGCCGGCCTAAGCGCGCCTAATTCAAATGTGGAACAGTTGGGGTGTGTTTTATGTAAATGACTGGTTACCCGACGTGATTGACGTTTTTAATGAACGGCGCATGCGCCGTCCGTGGACATATCCCAGTGTGCATTGCTCCAAAGTACGCCGCAAGGACATATTGGTTTCGACGTGAACGTAAATTACGTCAAGCCCGATTCGCGTACGACTTACGCAAACGACGTAAAAAGATACGCTTGTTCCGACGTCCATACCTTGCATGGGATGCGCCACCTAGGGAGCAGCTTTATCTTTACGCCGGCGTATCTCTAACGTAAACGGCGTAACTAATTGCGACGGGCGCACGTACGTTAGTGAATCGGTGTATCTAGTCATTTGCATATTTGACGCCGAACTCAACGGAAGCGCCACCTAGCGGCCAGCGTAAATATGCACCCTAAGATACGACGGCGTAGGAGACTTACGCCGCTCGTATCTTAGCCAAATTTAGGCGTATCTGGGGGCAGATTCACGTAGAGCCGCGTAAAATTGTGCGGGCGGAACGTATCTGATTTACGTTACGCCTCCGCAACTTACACAGGCAAGTGCTGTATTCTCAAAGCACTTGCTCCGTAAGTTGCTGCGGCGTAGCGTAAATCAGGGGGGCGTGTTTTATGCAAAACTAATGTGACCTGACGTGATTGACGTTTTTCGGAACAGCGCACGCGCCGTCCGTGGAATTTCCCAGTGTGCATTGCTCCAAAGTACGCCGCAAGGACGTCATTGGTTTCGACGTGAACGTAAATGACGTCCAGCCCCATTCACGGACGACTCACGCAAACGACGTAACTTTTTCAAATTTCGACGCGGGAACGACGGCCATACTTAACATTGTTACGCCGCACTTATGCCTCATATAGCAGGGGCAACTATACGCCGGGAAAAACCTAACGTAAACGTCGTAACTTTACTGCGTCGGCCGCGCGTACGTTCGGGAATTCGCGTATCTAGCAAATTTGCATACTAGACTCGGAATTCGACGGAAGCGCCACCTAGCGGTCCAAAAAAAAAATGCAGTTAAGATCCGACGGCGTAAGAGACTTACGCCTGTCGGATCTAATGGATATCTTTGCGTAACTGATTCTAAGAATCAGGCGCATAGATACGACGGCGCAACTCAGAGATACGCCGTCGTATCTCGGTTGTGAATCTGGGCCCTGGTTTCCAGAATACGCTTAAATATACGACGGCGCAGATTCGGATCTTACGACGGCGTATCTACTGATACGCCGACGTAAGTCTCTGAGAATCTGGGCCTTTGTATCTACAATGTTGTGTAGTGAGTGTGCAGCTTGTATAACAGTGTACATTTCCTCTCCCCTCAAAATAACTCAACACACAGCTATTAATGTCTAAACCGCTGGCAACAAAAGTGAGGACACCCCTACGTAAAAATGTCAAAATTGGCCCCAATTAGCCATTTTCCCCTCCCCCGGTGTCATGTGACTCGTTAGTGTTACAAGGTCTCAGGTGTGAATGGGGAGCAGGTGTGATAAATGTGGTGTTATCGCTCTCACTCTCTCATACTGGTCACTGGAAGAACAACATGGCGCCTCATGGCAAAGAACTCTCTGAGGATCTGAAAGAAAAGAATTGTGGCCCAGATTCTCGTAGATGGGCGTAAAACTGCGGCGGCGTAACGTATGTCATTTACGTTACGCCGCCGCAAGTTTTACAGGCAAGTGCTTTATTCACAAACAACTTGCCTGTAAAGTTGCGGCGGCGTAGCGCAAATCCCCCAGCGCAAGCCCGCCTAATTCAAATGAGCCGGGTAGAGGGCGTGGAGCATTTAAATTAGGCGCGTTCCCGCGCCGAACGTACTGCGCATGCGCCGTCCCTAAAATTTCTCGACGTGCATTGCGCTAAATGACGTCGCAAGGACGTCATTGGTTTCGATGTGAACGTAAATGGCGTCCAGCCCCATTCACGGACGACTTACGCAAACTACGTGAATTTTTAAATTGCGACGCGGGAACGACGGCCATACTTAACATTGGTTGCCCCTCATATAGCAGGGGCAACTTTACGCGTCGCAAAACTAACGTAAACGTCGTATCTTCACTGCGTCGACCGTGCGTATGTTCGGGAAATCGCGTATTTTGCTAATTTGCATACTCGACGGGGAAAACGACGGAGGCGACACCTAGCGGCCAAAAAAGAAATTGCATTTAAGATCCGACAGCGTAAGAGCCTAACACCTGTCGGATCTAATGGTTATCTATGTGTAACTGATTCTAAGAATCAGTCGTATAGATACGACGGCCCAGATTAGGACTTACGACGGCGTACATGGCGCTGCGCCGTCGTAAGCCCTTTGAGAATCTGGGCCTGTGTCTCTACATAAAGATGGCCTAGGCTATAAGAAGATTGCCAAGACCCTGAAACTGATCTGCACCACGGTGGCCAAGACCATCCAGCGGTATAACAGGACGGGTTCCCCTCAGAACAGGCCTCGCCATGGTCCACCAGAGAAGTTGAGGTCACGTGCTCAGCGTCATATACAGAGGTTGTCTTTGGGAAATAGACGTATGAGTGCTGCCAGCATTGCTGCAAAGGTTGGAGGGGGGCAGCCTGTCAGTGCTCAGACCATACGCCGCACACTGCATCAAATTGGTCTGCATGGCTGTCGTCCCAGAAGGAAGCCTCTTCTAAAGATGATGCACAAGAAAGCCCACAAACAGTTTTCTGAAGAGAAGCAGACTAAGGACATGGATTACTGGAACCGTGTCCTGTTGTCTGATGAGACCAAGATAAACGTATTTGGTGTCAGATGGTGTCAGGCGTGTGTGGGGGGGGGGGGGGGGGGAACAAGTGAGGAGGACAAAGACAAGTGTGTCTTCCCTACAGTCAGGCATGGTGGTGGGAGTGTCATGGTCTGGGGCTGCATGAGTGCTGCCGGCACTGGGGGGCTACAGATCATTGAGGGGACCATGAATGCCGACATGTACTGTGACATACTGAAGCAGAGCATGATCCCCTCCCTTCAGAGACTGGGCCGCAGGGCAGTATTCCAACATGATAACGACCCCAAACACACCTCCAAGACCACCACTGCCTTGCTAAAGAAGCTGAGGGTAAAGGCGATGGACTGGCCAAGCATGTCTCCAGACCTAAACCCTATTGAGCATCTGTGGGACATCCTCAAACGGAAGGTGGAGGAGCGCAAGGTCTCCAACATCCACCAGCTCTGTGATGTCGTCATGGAGGAGGGGAAGAGGACACCAGGGGCAACCTGTGAAGCTTTGGTGACTTCCATGTCCAAGAGGATTAAGGCGGTGCTGGAAAATAATGGCGGCCACACAAAATATTGACACTTTGGGCCCAATTTGGACATTTTCACTTAGGGGGTGTACTCACTTTTGTTGCTAGCGGTTTAGACATTAATGGCTGTGTGTTGAGTTATTTTGAGGGGACAGCAAATTTACATGTTATACAAGCTGTACACTCACTACACAACATTGTAGATACAAAGGGGCAGATTCTCAAAGGGCTTACGACGGCGCAACGCCATTTGCGCCGTCGTAAGTCCTAATCTGGCCCGGCGTATCTATGCGACTGATTCTTAGAATCAGTTACGCATAGATATCCATTAGATACGACACGCTTAAGGCTCTTACGCTGTCAGATCTTAGATGCAATTTTTTTTCCCGCCGCTAGGTGTCGCCAACGTCGTTTTCCCCGTCGTCAATGCAAATTAGCTATTTACGCGAGATTCCCGAACGTACGCGCGGTCGACGCAGTGAATTTACGACGTTTCCTTAGCATTTGCGACGCGTAAAGTTGCCCCTGCTATATGAGGGGCAACCAACGTTAAGTATGGCTGTCGTTCCCGCGTCGAAATTTAAAAATGTACGCCGTTTGCGTAAGTCGTCCGTGAATGGCGCTGGACGCCATTTACGTCAACGTCGAAACCAATGACGTCCTTGCGACGTCATTTAGCGCAATGCACGTCGGGAAATTATAGGGACGGCGCATGCGCAGTTTGAGGAACGCGCCTAATTTAAATGATCCACGCTCCCTACCTGGATCATTTGAATTAGGTCGGGCTTGCGCCGGAGGATTTACGCTACGCCGCCGCAACTTTACAGGCAAGTGCTTTGTGAATCGAGCACTTGCCCGTAAAACTTGCGGCCGCGTAGCGTAAACGAGATACGTTACGCCCGCATAGTTTTACGCCAGGATACGAGAATCTGGCCCAAAGTGTCATTTCCTCAGTGTTGTCACATGAAAAGATACAAGAAAAGATTTACAAAAAATGTGAGGGGTGTACTGACTTTTGTGAGATACTCTGATCATAGGTGACAAGGGCGACCTCGGATAACCTTCCGCTGAAAGGCTGCAGAGTCCTAAACTCAGATCAGAGAGGGGGAGGGGGAAAAGGTGTAAGGGGGGGGGGGGTGACAGTCATGTGAGGGGGGGGGAATGGAGGAGGGGGGGAAGGGATAGTGACATGTGAAGGGGGACTGGAGGAGGGGAAAGTGAATGCGGGGGAGGGGATAGTGACATGTGGAGGGGGCACGGGACCTGCGGTGTAGCAGGTGGCGGTCGAAGTTCCAGAATTGATCAAGTTTCCAAATCAGCTGACAGCACACCAAACAGGCAGATGGAGCGATGGGATGGGGGGGTTCTTCAGCCCCCCCCCCCCAAGGCGAATGCAACAAAGTGCGGGCCCCTACACAAGCTGTGAGCGACTTCAGGAGTATAGATTGCAGGTCCTGACCTTTTTTGCGCCCCTCCCCTCCCCCACCCAAGGCCTCTTATGCCTACCCCTGGGGCCCTGCCCTGTGCAGATGTCTATTCCTCCCATCCTAGGTTGCCCTTGCATGCTGTCAGATCTCTGATACGAAGCTGGCCATACACGGTGACATTTTAGTTCAAACGTTTGCAGTGGCGGCTGGTGCTCAAAATTTGCAGCCTCACTGTGCCCATCAAATGCTGCTACTGTGCCATCAAACGCAGCAACTGTGCCATCAATTGTCACCACTGTGCCATGCAATCAAACGCAGCCACTGTGCTATCAATTGTCACCACTTTGCCATACCATCAAACGCAGCCACTATGGCATCAATTGTCACCACTGTGCCATCAAATGCAGTCACTATGCCATCAATTCGCACCACTGTGCCATGTCATCAAATGCAGTCACTGTGCCATCAATTCGCACCACTGTGCCATGCCATCAAACGCAGCCACTGTGTCTGTGCCATCAATTGTCACCACTGTGCCATGCCATCAAACACAGCCACTGTGTCTGTGCCATCAATTGTCACCACTGTGCCATGCCATCAAACACAGCCACTGTGCCCCTCAATTGTCGCCACTGTGCCAATTGTCACTACTGTGCCCTTTAATTGTCGCCATTGTGCATGTCACTGTGCCCTTTAATTGTTGCCACTGTGCCCATTGTCACCACTGTGCCCATTGATGCCACTGTGCCCTTTGTCCCACTGTGCTCTTTGTCGCCACTGTGTCCATTGATGCCTGTGTGCCCTTTGTCACCTCTGTGCCCATTGTCGCCGCTGTGCCCTGTAAAATGCACTTACCTTTCTCCTTCCACGTCCCTTAATGTCTTCTCCCGCCTTGGTGACGATTCAGCCAATCAGGTTACCGATAGCCGGAATTGGTGAACCTGATTGGCTGAGACGGCCGTCAGTCTAATCCAAGGAACGCACCCCCCGTACGTCCCGAGGATAAGCATCCGGGAGACGAGGGCTGTACTCGGAAAGCCGCTGGCTCTGATAGACACTTCCGCACAGCCAACCAGCTGCCGTTATTCAGGTGGTCGGCGCTCAAGGTCCAGCGATCTGAATAGACCAGCGGCAGCTGGCAACAATAACATACATTCATGCAATGCATGAATGTATGTTATTTCAGTGGCGGTGCGGAGCCAGAGGGGGCGGCGCTCCAGCGCCCTCTATAGACGAACCGCCACTGAACGTTTGTATGAAATTCGAAAAAAAAAAAATCCTTCGCCAGAGCGCTCGATGGTGTTTATTTGTCCCCATTACCTATTATGGCTCATACACATGGTCGGAATTTCCGACAAGAAAAGTACGATGTGAGCTTTTGGTCGGAAATTCCGTGTGTATACTTTTCCTGTCGGAATTTCCGCCAACAAAAATTTGAGAGCAGGTTCTCAAATTTTCAGACAGAAAAAATTCCAATCGGAAATTCCGATCGTCTGTAGCAATTCCGATGCGCAAAATTCCGATGCATGCTCAGAAACAATTTGACGCATGCTCAGAAGCATTGAACGTCATTTTCTCACCTCGTCGTAGCGTTGTACGTCACCGCGTTCTTTGACGGTCGAAAGTTCAGAGAACATTTGTGTGACCGTGTGTATGCAAGCCAAGCTTGAGCGGAGATCCGTCGGAAAAAACATCCAAGGTTTTTCCGACGGAAAATCCGATCGTGTGTACGGGGCATTAGAAAATCAATTGAACGTCCGAAAACAATTTTTTTCAATGCCATTTCTACCGGCGTATATGGCCAGCTTTATTGTAACGGAAAAAATAATGGCGTACATTTACCAGAATGCTGGATGACATTTCCCGCCTTTCCTCCCCATTCCAGGCTGTAGAGGGGGAGAGGTAATGGAGATCAAAGAGGCGATCAGACTTGTAAATCCTAATTTTTAACCCTGGGCAGGAAAGGGATGGAAAATGGGCCAGGGGGGGGGGGGGGGGGGCTGCAACACTCAGAGACCAGAAAAACAGCACCTGTAAGTCATGAATGAATTTGAATGCAGGAAAGGGGACCTGGTAAGATCTGGATGGAGGAGGGGTGCAATAATTGGATTGGAACGCAGGAGGGGGGGACCTGGTAAGGATTGGATGGAGGGGGGTGTCAATGGTAAGGATTGAATGGAGGGGGTGGCACTGGTAATGATTGGATGGAGGGGGTGTCAATGGTAAGAATTGGATAGAGGGGGGTGTCAATGGTAAGGATTGGATGGAGGGGGGTGGCACAGGTAAGAATTGGATGAAGGGGGTAGCACCGGTAAGGATTGGATGGAGGGGAGTGTCAATGGTAAGGATTGGATGGAGGGGGGTGGCACAGGTAAGGATTGGATGGAGGATGGATACAAAGATAAGGGCTAGCGGGAGGAAGGGGCACTGGGAAAGAATGGGTGGGAGGGGGTACCGAGAAGATCTGGATGAAGAGGGGGCACTGAGAAGAACTGGATGAAGAGGGGGCACTGAGAAGAACTGGATGAAGAGGGGGCACTGAGAATAACTGGATAAGGAAGGGGCACTGAGAATAACTGGAAGAAGAAGGGGCACCGAGAAGAACTGGATGAAGAGGGGGCACTGAGAAGAACTGGATGAAGAGAGGGCACTGAGAAGAAATGGATGAAGAGGGGGCAATCAGAAGAAATGGATGAAGAGGGGGAACTGAGAATAACTGGATGAAGAGGGGGCACCAGAAGAACTAGACAAAGAGGGGGCACCAGAAGAACTGGATGAAGATGGGGCACTGAGAAGAGTTGGATCCAGAGGGGGCACCGAGGAGAACTGGAATAAGAGGGGGACACTGGTAAATAGTGGATGGAGGAGGGGTTACTGGTAGGAATTGGATGGAGAAAGGGGAACCAGTAAGGACTGGGTGAAAGAGGTGCCACTGGTAATGACTGGAAGCAGGAAGGGGCACCAGTAAGGAGTGGGGAGGGGACGCCTCTGGGAATGAAGGCACAGGCTGGTATAAAAGGGTAAGCTCAGACCTGTTGAGATGGGGGGGGGGGGGGATAAAGCTGGAATTTGGAGGGAAGAGCCACGTGTTGGGCACTGGGCCGAATATATTTCCGCACTCACACGAGATTCAGCGCTCCTGACTCACACAACAATACGAGATGTTTTCACTGCTTAAAGCTTTGTTTTGGCTCCAGCGTCTGGCAAATACAATGATAAGTGACATAATTCTACGAGAGAGTCCAGATCTGCACTCAGAGAGGACACGAGGGTGGAGCGCAGATTACATGCGCCATATTTACAGTATACTTGTCACCCACAAAGATTAATCTTAGGACAAGACAAAGGATGAGCGATGACGTCTCTACTTTGTTAGGCAAGATAATTTAGTCCCAGTTTTCACATAAACGATGATCCTGGCCGCACCCCTAAACACAAATTCCTCACTCCCAACGACGACAGCGTTTTTTTAGATAATACCAAGAATGTCATCATTTTTACTTTATAACAGAATAATAAAAAAAACAATTTACAGGGTGACCTTCAATACATGAACTGCAAGGAACATTGTGTAGAGTACATTGATAACAAGTTATATTCCGAAGTACATTCCTAGAAGAAAGAGATGGGGGTGTGTGAGTGTGAGATGATAGGAGGTGTGAGATGATAGGAGGTGTGAGATGATGGGAGTGCATTAGGTATTAGATGATGGGGGTGCATTAGGTATTAGATGATGGGGGTGCATTAGGTATTAGATGATGGGGGTGCATTAGGTATTAGATGATGGGGGTGCATTAGGCATTAGATGATGGGGGTGTATGGTGTATTAGATGATGGGGGTGCATTAGGTATTAGATGATGGGGGTGCATTAGGTATTAGATGATGGGGGTGTTTGATGTATTAGATGATGAAGGTTGTATGGGATGTGAGATGATAGGGACTGTATGGGATGATGTCCAGTGTATGAGGTATGGAAGTAGGAGATGATAAGGGGGTGTATAAGGTATGAGATAAAAGGAGTTTGTTTGAGCTGAAGGGGGTGTTTGGGGTGATAAGATGGGGGTTGTATGAGGTTTGGGATGATGGGGATTGTATGAGATGATAGGAGGGTATAAGGTATGAGATGATGGGGGCTATATGAGGTGTGAGATGATGTTTTTTTATGAGGTGTGAGATGATAGGATGGTATGAGGTATGAGATGATGAGGGTTGTATGAGGTGTGAGATGATAGAGGTTGTATGAAGTGTGAGATGATGGGGGTTGTATGAGATGTGAGAATATGGGGATTGTATGAGATGATAGGAGGGTATAAGGTATGAGATGATGGGGGCTATATGAGATGTGAGATGATGTTTTTTATGAGGTGTGAGATGATAGGATGGTATGAGGCGTGAGATGATGGGGGTTGTATGAGGTGTGAGATGATGGGGATTGTATGAGGTGTGAGATGATGGGGGTTGTGAGGTGTGAGATGATGGGGGTTGTATGAGGTGTGAGATGATGGGGGTGTATGAGATGTGAGATGATGGGGGTTGTATGAGGTGTGAGATGATGGGGATTGTATGAGGTGTATGATGATGGGGGTTGTATGAGGCGTGAGATGATGGGGGTTGTATGAGGCGTGAGATGATGGGGATTGTATGAGATGTGAGATGATGGGGGTTGTATGAGGCGTGAGATGATGGGGATTGTATGAGATGTGAGATGATGGGGGTTGTATGAGGTGTGAGATGATGGGGGTTGTATGAGGTGTGAGATGATGGGGGTTGTATGAGGTGTGAGATGATGGGGGTTGTATGAGGTGTAAGATGATGGGGGTTGTATGAGGTGTGAGATGATGGGGATTGTATGAGGTGTGAGATGATAGGGGTTGTGAAGTGTGGGATGATGGGGGTTGTATGAGGTGTAAGATGATGGGGGGTTGTATGAGGTGTGAGATGATAGGGGTTGTGAAGTGTGAGATGATGGGGGTTGTATGAGGTGTGAGATGATGGGGGTTGTATGAGGTGTAAGATGATGGGGATTGTATGAGATGTGAGATGATGGGGATTGTATGAGATGTGAGATGATGGGGGTTGTATGAGGTGTGAGATGATGGGAGTTGTATGAGGTGTGAGATGATGAGGATTGTATGAGATGTGAGATGATGGGGGTTGTATGAGATGTGAGATGATGGGGGTTGTATGAGGTGTGAGATGATGGGGGTTGTATGAGGCGTCAGATGATGGGGGTTGTATGAGGTGTGAGATGATGGGGATTGTATGAGGTGTGAGATGATGGGGGTTGTATGAGGTGTGAGATGATGGGGATTGTAGGAGATGTGAGATGATGGGGGTGTATGAGATGTGAGATGATGGGGGTTGTATGAGGTGTAAGATGATGGGGATTGTATGAGGTGTGAGATGATGGGGGTTGTATGAGTTATGATAGGGTGCAGACATGGAGAATGTTGGTGGAGTGATCCGAGAAGAATTGGATGGAGCCGATAATGGAGATGTGACCGGTATAAATGATCATTTCCAGAACACGCTAGACACATTTAGCCTTATAGGGCTGCATAGGATGATGTTGTAAAGGGGATTCATGTAAGTATGGACCACTCCTGACATGCAGGAACACAGTCAGCTGGGTTTGGAATTCTCTCAGTAATTATACAGTGGGGATGGAAAGTTTGGGCACCCCAGGTAAAAATTTGTATTAATGTGCATAACGAAGCCAAGAAAATATGGAAAAATCTCCAAAAGGCATCAAATTACAGATTAGACATTCTTATAATATGTCAAATAAAGTTAGATTTTATTTCCATCATTTACACTTTCAAAATTACAGAAAACAAAAAAATTGCGTCTGGAAAAGTTTGGGCACCCTGCAGAATTTCTAGCATGCACTGCCCCCCTTTGCAAAGCTGAGAGCTGCCAGTGTCATGGATTGTTCTCAATCATCGTCTGGGAAGACCAGGTGATGTCAATCTCAAAGGTTTTAAATGCCCAGACTCATCTGACCTTGCCCCAACAATCAGCACCATGGCTTCTTCTAAGCAGTTGTCTAGAAAAGTGAAAGTGAAAATAGTTGTCGCTCACAAAGCTGGAGAAGGCTATAAGAAGATAGCAAAGCGTTTTCAGATGTCAATATCCTCTGTTCGGAATGTAATTAAGAAATGGCAGTCATCAGGAACAGTGGAAGTTAAAGCAAGATCTGGAAGACCAAGAAAAATATCAGACAGAACAGCTCGCAGGATTGTGAGAAAAGCAATTCAAAACCCACGTCTGACTGCACGATCCCTCCAGAAAGATCTGGCAGACACTGGAGTTGTGGTACACTATTCCACTATAAAGAGATACTTGTACAAATATGGTCTTCATGGAAGAGTCATCAGAAGAAAACCTCTTCTACGTCCTAACCACAAAAATCAGCGTTTGAACTTTGCAAATGAACATATAGACAAGCCTGATGCATTTTGGAAACAAGTTCTGTGGACCGATGAGGTTAAAATAGAACTTTTTGGTCGGAATGAGCAAAGGTACGTTTGGAGAAGAAAGGGCACAGAATTTAATGAAAAGAACCTCTGTCCAACTGTGAAGCATGGGGGTGGATCAATCATGCTTTGGGGTTGTATTGCAGCCAGTGGCACAGGGAACATTTCACGAGTAGAAGGAAAAATGGATTCAATAAAATTTCAGCAAATTCTGGATGGTAACTTGATGGCATCTGTGAAAAAGCTGAAGTTAAAGAGAGGATGGCTTCTACAAATGGATAATGATCCTAAACACACCGCAAAATCCACGGGGGATTACATCAAGAGGCGTAAACTGAAGGTTTTGCCATGGCCTTCACAATCTCCTGACCACAACATAATTTAAAATCTATGTATAGACCTTAAAAGAGCAGTGCGTGACAGACCGCCCAGAAATCTCAAAGAACTGGAAGACTTTTGTAAGGAAGAATGGGCAAAGATCCCTCAAACAAGAATGGAAAGACTCTTGGCTGGCTACAAAAAACGTTTACAAGCTGTGATACTTGCCAAAGGGGGCAGTACAAGATATTAACTCTGCAGGGTGCCCAAACTTTTACAGACGCCATTTTTTTTTTCTGTAATTTTGAAAGTGTAAATGATGGAAATACAATTTTACTTTTTTTGACATATTATAAGAATGTCTCATCTGTAATTTGATGCCTTTTGGAGATTTTTCCATCTTTCCGTGGCTTCGTTATGCACATTAATACAATTTTTTACCTGGGGTGCCCAAACTTTCGATCCCCACTGTAGGGGTATGAGAACTTATGCTCTTAGGTTGGGTCCAGGTCTCCAGTACAAGGTCCCAGCAATACCTCTAGGCATCTCATACCTGTAAAAAGTTTGTTAACCTCTATTACCCCCGTCACCCTGCTGTATACATCATGGTTTATGACAAGTCAGGGCAGTACCGGAGGTGGATGGGGTCAATGGGGTGGATGGAGGAGATGGGGGTTTGGGCAGTGCAGATGAAGGAGATAGTCAGAACAATGAGAGCTCAGATGGGAAGATCAATCAGTGGACAGGACAGTGAGGGTGATGGGGAGGACAGGCCTGGACAGGGAAAGTTTAAGCATCAATAGACAAGATGATTGAAATGGTGAAGAAAAGCAAAAGGCAAGCGTAGATGGAGGACAGAAAAGACAAAGTGAACAGGATGATGATGACCATGGTATGGATAGGCTTGATAGAGGAGATGTGGCCAAGATGGTGATGATAATGGTATGGATAAGGATAATAAAGGAGAAGTAGACAAGGTCTTTATGATAACGGTATGGATAGAGACAATGCCGGCCCAAGACATTGTGCTGCCTGGTACCAAGAATGAAATGCTGCCCACCCCAAAAAAATTTACGCCCACCAAAATGCCCCCACATCCATTATTTTATATCATGATAACTAAAGTGGACCTATCATGGCTCTATACATGTATATAGGAGTATAAAAAGGACCTGTTATGGCTCTATACATGCAATTAGCCCCACAGTGGAGTGGAGAGCGGAGCTGGTGGAATGGGATGGCGTGCGGGCAGGAAATTTGCTGCCCCCCTGAAAGTGCTGCCTGGTACAATGGTACCATTGGGTCCCATGGTAGGGCCGGCCCTGGATAGAGATGATAGAGGAGATGTGGACAGGGTGGTGATGACAATGGCATAGATAGGGTTGACGAATGGGTGTGGACAAGTTGGCGATGATAATGGTATGGATAATGATGATGATGATAGTATGGATAGGGTTGATGGAGTAGATGTGTACAAAGTGTTGATAATGGTGTGGATAGGGATGATAGAGGAGTTGTGGACAGGGATGATGGAGGAGATGTGGACATGATGATAATGGTGTGGACAGGGATGCTGGAGAAGATGTGGACATCATGATAATGGTGTGGACAGGGATGATGGAGGAGATGTGGACATGCTGATAATGGTGTGGACAGGGATGATAGAGGAGATGTGGACATGATGATAATGGTGTGGATAGGGATGATGGAGGAGATGTGGACATAATGATAATGGTGTGGACAGGGATGATGGAGGAGATGTGGACATCATGATAATGGTGTGGATAGGGATGATGGAGGATGATGGAGGAGATGTGGACATAATGATAATGATGTGGATAGGGATGATGGAGGAGATGTGGACATCATGATAATGGTGTGGATAGGGATGATGGAGGAGATGTGGACATGATGATAATGGTGTGGACAGGGATGATGGAGGAGATGTGGACATGATGATAATGGTGTGGATAGGGATGATGGAGGAGATGTGGACATGATGATAATGGTGTGGACAGGGATGATGGAGGAGATGTGGACATGATGATAATGGTGTGGACAGGGATGATGGAGGAGATGTGGACATGATGATAATGGTGTGGACAGGGATGATGGAGGAGATGTGGACATCATGATAATGGTGTGGATAGGGAGGATGATGGAGGAGATGTGGACATAATGATAATGATGTGGATAGGGATGATGGAGGAGATGTGGACATCATGATAATGGTGTGGTCAGGGATGATGGAGGAGATGTGGACATGATGATAATGGTGTGGATAGGGATGATGGAGGAGATGTGGACATGATGATAATGGTGTGGACAGGGATGATGGAGGAGATGTGGACATGATGATAATGGTGTGGACAGGGATGATGGAGGAGATGTGGACATCATGATAATGGTGTGGATAGGGATGATGATGGAGGATGATGGAGGAGATGTGGACATAATGATAATGATGTGGATAGGGATGATGGAGGAGATGTGGACATCATGATAATGGTGTGGTCAGGGATGATGGAGGAGATGTGGACATCATGATAATGGTGTGGATAGGGATGATGGAGGAGATGTGGACATGATGATAATGGTGTGGACAGGGATGATGGAGGAGATGTGGACATGATGATAATGGTGTGGACAGGGATGATGGAGGAGATGTGGACATAATGATAATGATGTGGACAGGGATGATGGAGGAGATGTGGACATGATGATAATGGTGTGGTCAGGGATGATGGAGGAGATGTGGACATAATGATAATGATGTGGACAGGGATGATGGAGGAGATGTGGACATGATGATAATGGTGTGGATAGGGATGATGGAGGAGATGTGGGTATGATGATAATGGTGTGGACAGGGATGATGGAGGAGATGTGGACATGATGATAATGGTGTGGACAGGGATGATGGAGGAGATGTGGACATGGTGGAGATGGTGTGGACAGGGATGATGGAGGAGATGTGGACATGGTGGAGACGGTGATGTCAGGTCTTCCAGGACACGGGTGGCTATTGGTGGTGTATAGGAAATATTTCCCATTCCTCTCCCACTGCCTCTGGTGGCACCAGCAGAACACATTATGGAGTACAGCAATGGAATCATTCACAGATGGCTCCGCGGTTCTCTATCACGTTGTACTCTGTGGAGGGTGTGAAGGAAATTCTGATCTTTGTGCTTACATAGAGGAAGGTATTAGGTCAGAGATGACAGGAAGACACTGGAAACCTACAGCACAGCACAGTGCAAACCAGTATGCCCATTTCCTTCACATGGCACAGTCCATTAAAAAAACAATGTGCCCCCCCCCCCTCTACATGGCATAGCGTATTACAAACCAGTGTGCCCCCTCCACATGGCACAGTTCATTACAAACCAGTGTGCCCCCTCCACATGGCACAGTTCATTACAAAACAGCATGTTCCCCCCTCCACATGGCACAGTTCATTACAAACCAGTGTGCCCCCTCCACATGGCACAGCATATTACAAACCAGTGTGCCCCCTCCACATGGCACAGTTCATTACAAACCAGTGTGCCCCCTCCACATGGCACAGCATATTACAAACCAGTGTGCCCCCTCTACATGGCACAGCACATTACAAACCAGCATGTCCCCCCCTCCACATGGCACAGCACATTACAAACCAGTGTGCCCCCTCTACATGGCACAGCTCATTACAAAACAGCATGTTTCCCCCTCCACATGGCACAGCACATTACAAACTAGTGTGCCCCCTCTACATGGCACAGCTCATTACAAAACAGAATGTCCCCCCCTCCACATGGCACAGCACATTAAAAACCAGTGTGCCCCCCTCCACACAGCATGGCTCATGACAGACAAACCAATGTGCCCCCCTCCACCTGACATAGTGCATTACAAGCCAGGTTGCCCCCTTCCACTTTGCACAGCTCATTACAAACCAGTGTGCCCCCCCATTACATAAGACAGTGCATTACAAAACAATGTTTCCTCGTCCATGTGGCACAGCACATTACAGACTAGTATGCCCCCCCTCCAAATGGCACAGCATATTAGAAACTAGTGGCCCCCCGCCACGCCACATGGCACAGCCGATTACAAACTGGCATGCTCCACTCCCCCACATAGCACAACGCATTATAGACCATTGTGCCACCCCCCCACTCTACACATTTCACAGTACCAACCAGTTAACCCCCTCCACAAATCACAGGAGCAACCGCCGTGCCACCCCTTCCATATATCACAGTGCCAGCCAGTGTACCCCAACCTAAATCATAGTACCAACCAGTGTACCCCTCCACATATCACAATGCCCCCCAACCATACATCACAGCATTAATCGGTGTGCTTCCCCCTCTATATCTCACAGTACTAATCAGTGTGCCCCCTCCGACCCTTCACCCACATGGCATTGCACACCCTCTCTGGGCAAAGTTAACCCTTTCACCCCCAGCTCTGCTATCACACCACACGTCCCCTGGAGATACAAATGACATTCTACAGATGTCTCCAGCACACAAGTCCTGAGACAGAGCGTCCCGAGGACGGCACGTACACACCATCAAACACACATCTTTACTACCACCCAACCTAGCAGAGCGCGCCAATCAAAAAAAAAACTGCCTTATGACACCCCAACTTTTGTTCTGAGCTCTCAGGCTTTGTGTTATATCAATGTCATGGTTTCATCAGAAACAAGATCAACACTTTGCTGGCAAAGTTATCAGACCGTTGCCATGTTACATGAATGTTGGTGCCATGCCAGTGCAAAACCAGGGCCATTGATGCCATCTCAGAGAACCCAGGAAGGTGCATCCAAGTTCCCTTCCCCCCTCCACGCTGGGAAATGTTGTATGGAGGAGCCAACGACGGCCGGTCATAAAATCTTTTCTTTCTCACGGCGTGATGCCACGAGGTGCCCCTTGAGTGACCATCGCCAACCGTGACACGGAATCCGGCATCGTGCGTCACGTGAGCAGTTTTGTGGATGAAAAGTAGAATCTGCTGTGAGGGTGAGGAGGGGGATCTTTGGCACATGCCCCCGTAGCGTGTCTGCCTTGCCTTCCATGCCAAGGCAAGATGCCCCCCCCCCCGAGTGACGGCACATGGCTACAGTGGCCCGGATTCAGGTAGCTTTGCCCCTTTCTTGTGGAGGCGCAGGGCAACGTTTTTGCCCTGCGCCCCCGCAAATTTACTGCGCTACCCGCGATTCACGGAGCAGTAGCTCCGTAAATTGCGTGTGTGCTGTGTAAATTTGCCCTGCGTAAGGGCGCCTAATGTAAATGATCCAGTAGGGGCGGGAATCATTTAAATTAGGCGCGCTCCCGCCCCGAGCGTAGAGCGCATGCTCCGTCGGGAAACTTTCCCGATGTGCATTGCGGCAAATGACGTCGCAAGGACGTCATTTGCTTCAAAGTGAACGTGAATGGCGTCCAGCGCCATTCACGAATCACTTACGTAAATGACGTAAAAATCGAACGTCACGACGCGGGAACGTCGGGTATACTTTAGCATTGGCTGCCCCTGCTATTAGAAGGGGCAGCCTTACGCTAAACACGCCATACGGAAACGGGCTCGCGCAACATTGTGAATTGGTGTTAGTATGCAATTTGCATACTATACACTGAGCACAATGGGAGCGCCCCCTAGCGGCCATCGCAAGAATGCAGCCTAAGATATGCGTGGCATAAGAGCCTTATGCCATGCAGATTTTAGGCTGTTACGATGTTCCTGAATCAGGAGCATTCGTAACGCCGGAGCAAGTAAGCAATTGCGCTGTGTAACCTATGGTTATGCAGGCGCAATTGCTTCTTGAATCTGGGCCAGTGTATATAAACTGATGCAATGGGGGAGATTTACTGAAACTGGAGCACTCAGAATCTGGTGAAGCTGTCTGTGGGAGCCAATCAGCTTGTTCAATTAAGTTTTGACAGTAAAACCTGGAAGCTGATTGGTTTGTGGGCAGAGCTGCACCAGATTTTGCACCGTGAAGTTTTAGTAAATAACCCCCAATGCATATAAAGTAATACAATGTGTGTGTATGAAGTCATACATTGTATGTAAAAGGATACAATATATTTATAAGAATACAATATATATTAAAGTATACAATGTATATAAAGTAATAAATGTATATAAAGGCCGGGGTGCAATGTATTTTAAGTAATAACATGTATTTAAAAAAGTATACATAGTATATAAAGTAGTACAATTTTAAAAAGGGATCAAATGTATTTAAAGTAATACAATGTATTAAGAGTGATACGATATATTTAAAAGGATACAATGTATATAAAGCAATACAAAATTGTGTATATGTAAAGTGATACATTGTATGTAAAGGGATACACTATACTTAAAAGTACAATGTATATAAAATAATACAATATGTATTAAAGTATGCAATGTATATAAAGTATGTATATAAAAAGGGTACATAGTATATAAAGTAGCAAAATATATAGAAAAGGGATCAAATGTATTTAAAGTAATACAATGTATTAAGAGTGATACGATATATTTAAAAGGATACAATGGCCCAGATTCACAAAGCACTTACGCCGACGTATAACACGTTACGCCGACATAAGTGCCAATGTGCGCCGGCGTATGTGTGCGGCAGACCCACGAACCAACATGCACCTAAAAACAAGCTACACCCCGCCGACATAGCTTGCACATGCTGTGCGCATGGTGCTGCTCCCATTGATTAGCCATTCAAACATGCAAATGAGGAAAATACGCCGATTCACGAACGTGAGCATGCGAGGTGCGCGTAAGTTGTACGTCCGCGTAAAGTTATTCCCCATAAATGAGGTTCAACCCGGCAACAGACATGCACAGGTCTGCACCAGGGAACACAAGCCGGCGTATTTTACGTTGGACGTGTGTCTGGCTGGGCGTTACGTTATGTTCACGGCGTACGCGGTGATCCGGCGTAGCTTAGGCTGTTGTGCTGGCGTGGTCGTGAGCAGACGCAAGGGGGTGCTGTGCATGCGTCCACGTCACGGCGCATGCGCAGTTCGTGATACATACCTGTCTGGCGCTCGGCCCATCATTTGCATGGGGTCACGCCTCATTTGCATGGGTTCACGCCCACTTCCACCTACGCCGGCGTGCGCCTTCGAAAACCCACGCCACGCTGGCGCAGCGTTGGGAGCACTGGCTTGCTGAATGCAATGCTTGCCTCTCCGCGCTACGTTGGCGTGGCGTACGGTGTTTACTCTACGGCGGCGTAATGTGCGCCATGCTCTCTGTGAATCTGGGCCAATGTATATAAAGTAATTTAAATTTTGTATATATATAGTGATACATTATATGTAAAGGGATACAATATACCTAAAAGAATACAATGTATATAAAGTAATACATTGTGTATATATATCTATATGAAGTCATACATTGTATCTAAAAGGATACAATATATTTAAAAGAATAAAATGCATATAAAAGAATACAATGTATATAAAGTAATAAACATATCTAAAGGGGTGCAATGTATTTAAAGTAATATAATGTATATAAAAAGTGTACATAGTATATAAAGTAGTAAAATATATATATAAAGGATCAAATGTATTTAAAGTAATTGAATGTACATACAAAGTGTACATAGTATATAAAGTAGTAACATATATAAAAGGGATCAAATGTGTTTAAAGTAATACAATGTATTAGGAGTGATACAATATATTTAAAAGGATACAATGTATATAAAGTAATACAATTGTGTATATATAAAGTGATACATTGTATGTAAAGGGATACAATATACTTAAAAGAATACAAAGTATTTAAAGGAATACAATGTATATGAAAGGTTAAAATGTATTTCAAGTAATACAATGTATACAAAGTTATACAATAAATTTAAAGTAATACCGTCGCGTTTTATTCCCCGCAATTACGCAGACTACGCTCCGCACCTGCTTTAATAAACCAACCCCAATCTTTAAAGCGATACAATGTATGTAAATAAATACATTGACTTTAAAGGGATACATTGTATAAGGCTGGAGGGGGGATTGGGGGGCTCATCTATACAATCAGTATAAGAAAAGTCGCCTCTCACCTCTCGGGGGGTGTCCGGTTCGGAGTCCCCTGGATGCAGCACGCTGTCCCAGCTCTGTCTGAGTTGTGTGACTGGCTCGTCCCATCCTTCAATGAATGTCTGCCTTGTCTCCTCCCACAGAGTGCTGAATGGTTAGGACAGGCGGCCCATCCACCCCTCCCCTCCCCCCTCCACCCCCCCTTCTTAATGAAAAGCGTGCTTTCTCTCTTGGAGAAACTTCACTCTCAAGGCGCCAAAATATTACCCGCCAGAAGGATTGTTACACGCTTTACGCACCACAGCCACCTGTTTTTTTCGAACTGCGCTCCTCCCCATACAAATATCCATACGATCGATCGATCTTGTGATGCAACCAAACCGAAGGGGATAAAATCGTAAAACCTGAGACCATGTGCTTGAACCATCTAGAGAGCCCTCGATCAGTTGCGTTAATCAGTCGCGGCGGAATTTCGGCGATCGCTTCTCAACGCTCAGATGGTGCCCATACACATATTGGCCCGGATTCACAAAGCATTTGCGCAGACGTATCTCGAATTACGCTGCGTAAGTGCAAATATGCGCCGTTGTGTCTGTGCGCCGTGCCCACAAACTAAGATACGCCTGAAAATAGGCTTCATCTGCCCGACGTAACTTGCCTACGCCGGCGTAGAGTGGGCGCATATTTAGGCTGGACGTATTTGGCGCTCCTATTGATTTTCTATTCACATATGCAAATGAGAGAGAAACGCCGTTTCACGAACGTCCGTCCGTCCGTCCGACGCAGTGCGCGTAAAGTCATACGTCCGGCGTAAAGTTATGCCCCATAAAGGAGGTGTAACTCAGCAGCATCCATGCAAAGGGCTGCACCAGGGAACACAAGCCATCGTATTTTACGTTGTACGTGAATATGACTAGGCGTAGGTTGCTTTCACGCCGTAGGCAGTGATCCGACGTATCATAGGCAGTTGTTTTGACGTGATTGTGAGCATGCGCACTAAGATGTGCCCACGGGACGGCGCATGCGTAGTTGGCGATACGTATCTGTCTGGCGCTCGGCCCATCATTTGCATGGGGTCACACCTCATTAGCATGGCTCACGCCCACTTCCACTTACGCAGACTTGCGCCTTGGAAACCCAGCGCAGATTTGGAAGCACTGGCTTTGTGAATTCAGTGCTTGCCTCTCTGCGCTGCGTCGGCATAGCGTAAAGGAGATGCGCTACGGCGGCATAAATATGCGCCAGTGTCTGTGAATCCGGGCCTTTTTTTTATTATTTTTTATTATGATGTGCGATTTCATTAAAACGTTCAAATCTGCAACTGAACGATTAGACCCCTTTCACACCAGCGCACCAATTGGGTCTGCCAGTTCAGTACCCGTTGTCATGAGTCCGCTGAGACCCGCCAGGCATCCGATCCGACAAAACCCACCGTATAGTGATACGTCCGCCATCCGTCCACGTACCACACAACTTTCTGAGATGAGAATGAGGGACACCTATCAGCAAAAGTAATGCAAGCGTAGGACACACCCCTTGCCACGCCCCCTTAAAGGAGAATTGTACAAAAAAACAAGATTGGTTAAACCCACAAGTGCTTTTCTTTACCACTACTATTCCTTTATATTGGCTCTTGGAATTTGCAAATGCAGCGATTTAGAAATCAGATGAAACGTTTAGCGCTGGGAAACACTTTTTGATAGATAAAACGTGCATTTTATATACATCTGTATAGATCAGATCAATATCAGGGAGAAATGAGGAGGAATGAGGGACAGAGGGACATTGCTCCAAATCAGGGACAGTCCCGCAAAATCAGGGACAGTTGGGTCCAGCGGGTCGGAGCGGATGACAATCAGATGGAAATGGACATGCAGTCCGTTTCCATCGACCTTCCCATAGAGGAGAGCGGGCTCAGTCCGTGTCCGCTCTGCATAGCGGAGCAGACACAGACACTGTCAGACAGAGCTGGTGCAAGGATTTTTGACACCCTGGGCAAAACCTAATTTTTTCCGCCCCTGACTCCATCCAATTTTGCCTGCCCATGTAAACCCCACCTTTTTTAATGAAACGCCCATCAAATGCAGCCTCACCAGCGCCCATCAAATGCTGCCTAACCAGCGCCCATCAAATGCTGCCTAACCAGCGCCCATCAAATGCAACCTCACCAGCACCCATCAATGTAGCCTCACCAGCGCCCATCAATGTAGCCTCACCAGCGCCCATCAAATGCTGCCTCACCAGCGCCCATCAAATGCAGCCTCACCAGCGCCCATTAAATGCAGCCTCACCAGCGCCCATCAAATGCAGCTTTACCAGCGCTCATCAAATACAGCCTCACCAGCGCCCATCAAATGCTGCCTCACCAGCGCCCATCAAATGCAACCTCACCAGCACCCATCAAATGCAGCCTCACCAGCGCCCATCAAATGCCGCCTCACCAGCGCCCATCAAATGCAGTCTCACCAGCGCCCATCAAATGCCGCCTCACCAGCGCCCATCAAATGCAGTCTCACCAGCACCCATCAAATGCAGCCTTACCAGCGCCCATCAAATGCAGCCTCACCAGCGACCATCAAATGCAGCCTCACCAGCGCCCATCAAATGCTGCCTCACCAGCGCCCATCAAATGCAGCCTCACCAGCGCCCATCAAATGCTGCCTCACCAGCGCCCATCAAATGCAGCCTCACCAGCGCCCATCAAATGCAGCCTCACCAGCGCCCATCAAATGCAGCCTCACCAGCGCCCATCAAATGCCGCCTCACCAGCGCCCATCAAATGCCACCTCACCAGCGCCCATCAAATGCAGCCTCACCAGCACCCATCAAATGCAGCCTCACCAGTGCCCATCAAATGCAGCCTCACCAGCACCCATCAATGAATGTTTGCTTGCTTCCATTCATTCAGGAGTTGGGACACAGTCCTCCGCTGCCACTACGCCTCTGACACTATGTGTGAATTGAGCGGCGGCTGCCGGCTGATGCTGAGACTTGGTTGCTTGCTGCAGAGAGAAGAGAGTAGGAACACCAGTGGCCAGGCAGCAGGGCGCCCTAGGTGGCTGCCTAATTTGCCTAGTGGTAGCACCGGCCCTGGACACAGACCTCTCATCTGCCTGCTTAGCGGGGATCAGCGGAGAGATCCCCCTCCCCGCTGAGCAGGCCGATTCTGCTGGGACGAATCCTCCCCGTGTGAAAGGGGCCTTAGCCATAACTTCCCTTCTCAATTTTGATTTGATTTAGATCAGATTTAATCAAACTGAGACGATCGGCCAAGATGAAAGATGATCGACCCTGTTGCATTGATCGACAGCACCAAGATGCTTTTGTTCATGAATTTGATCGTATTTTGAACGATGAGATTAGGAGACAGATAAATAACTTCCGATCGTATCTTGCAACCATCGATCAAACCCACTTCCCCGCGTGTGTCCTATCGATCGAATGGGCTGTTGACTATAAGTTAAATATTCCTATTGAGAGAGTTTTTTTTTGTTATTTTTTAAAGCCCGTGATGTGTGAACACACTCCAAAAACTCCACCCGGTGCAAATAAAAAGTGCACACCAAAAAGTGAGACACAAAAAGTGATATTCCTATTGTGAGAGATTGATCGGAAAATAAATTGATCATTTATTGGAGCGTATATGACCACTAAAATAACTATCTGTGTGTGTTGCAGAACCAAATGTAACACAATGAGGGAGATTTACTAAAACTGGTGCACCCAGAATTTGGTGCAGCTGTGCATGGGAGCCAATCGGCATCTAACTTCAGATTGTCCAATTAAGCTTTGAAAATAAAACCTGGACGCTGATTGGTTTCTTTGCAGAACTGCACCAGATGTTGCACTCTCCCTGGCTTTAGTAAATCAACCCCAATGCATTTAGCTACTTGCCGCCTGCCTTAATTGCCGGGAGAGCGTCATGGACGTCCTCCTGAGCAAGCGCTGTCTGTGCGTCTCTGCGGGTCGCACGCGGCGCGCTCTGTGATCACCAAAAGCCACGACTGCATATTCTGTGCCCACCAGTGTCAGCTTCCAGTGCCCACTGGGCCACATACCAGTGCCACCTATCAGTACCGACCAGTACCATCTACCAGTGCCCACAGTGCCTCTCATCAATGCCCACCAATGCCACCCATCAATGCCCATCAGTGTCTCATAATCAGTGCCACAGATCAGTGCTGCCTATCAGTGTCACCTACCAGTACCCATCAGTGCCACCTATCAGTGCCACCTATCACTGCCCTTCAGTGCCACCTATCAGTGCCCCTTCAGTGCTATCCATCAGTGGCATCTCTCAGTGCCGCCTCATCAGTGCCACCTATCAGTGCCCATTAGTGCTGCCTTATCAGTGCCTATCAGTGCCCATCAATGCCACCAATCAGTGTCCATCAGCGCAGCCTATTAGGGCACATCAGCGAAGGAGAAAAATTACCTGTTTTCAAAATTTTATAATAAACTATGAAACAGTTTTGTTGTTTTTTTTCAAAATTTTCTGTCCTTTTTTTGTTTTATTTAGCAAAAAAAAAACAGCAGCAATTAAATACCACCAAAAGAAAGCTCTATCTGTGTGAAAAAAATGATAAAAATGTCATTTGAGTACAGTGTTGCATGACCGCGCAATTGTCATTCAAGAGTGACAGCGCTGAAAATTGGTCTGGGCAGGAAGGGGGTTTAAGTGCCCAGTAAGCAAGTGGTTAAAGTGATACAGTGTATGTAAAGGGTACAAAATATTTAAAGGGATACAATCAAGGGCGGACTGACCATTGAGTCACTTGGGCAATGCCCGAGGGCCCCATGCCACCAGGGGGCCCCATCAGGGTTGCCAGGCTCAGTAAAACCAGGGACAGTATGTAAAGATCAGTGTTTTTTTTACATCTGTCCCTGATATGTCCGAAACCGACATGCTTTTGATGTGAAAATCCCGAGATTTTAGCTGCCCCGCCTCTGTACTGCCTCCTGGCGTGGTGGCCATCTGTAAGCCCAGTGGCCCCATAATCTTCTATTGCCCGGGGGCCCCATGAGTTGTCAGTCCGCCCCTGGATACAATGTATATAAAGCGCAGGTCCGCCCACCGCTGCAAATTTTTTTTTAAAGCCAGCAGCTGCTGACTTTTAATAATTGGACACTGTCCTGGAGTCCGTCACCTGCTGGGTGCATGCTGCCTCCATTGCAAGTAAGGGAACCCAGCAGTGTAGCCTTTCTCGGCTTAACGCCGGGAACCCTACTGCGCATGCGCAAGACTCCTCTCTCCTACTGGCCCGGCGACAGGGGGAGGAGGAGGGAGCCCCAGCCGTGACGTCAATACGTGCGACTGAGGCTCCCGGAAGTGGGGAAAGCATACCCGTGAAAGACAGGTATGCTGTCCCCCCCCTCCCGAAAGGTGGCAAATGTGGCGCCAGAGGGGGGAAGAGTGCATTGAGCAGAAGTTCCACTTTGGGGTGGAACTCCGCTTTAAAGGGATCTAATATATTTAAAGTGATACAACGTATGTAAAGGAATGCACTGTATAAGGCTGGAGAGGAGATTGGAGCACACATATATATATATATAGATATATATAGATATATATAATCAGTACAGTGAAACCTCGGATTGCGAGTAACGAGCGTTTCGCAATACGAGCATTTAAAAAAAAATCCTGACTCAGTTTGCGAGTGTTGTCTCGTAAAACGAGCAGGATTTAAGCCACAACGGTGTGCAGTACCGCATTTGGCCATAGGTGCGGGGGCGCCGGAGCCATTTGGAAATACCGTATTTATCGTGGTATTGCGCTCTCCGGCGTATAGCACGCACCCCTAAAGTGGACCCGCATTCCTGTGAAAAAAAGATTTTAGTACTTACAGTTTTGGTGTCTTGCGCGGCGTCCACCGGCGGCCTCGTCGGGTCCGGCGTCCGTCTGCGGCTGCGGTGGTGTCCTCGTCGGGTCCGGCGTCCTTCTGCGGTGTCCTCCCCGCTCGATCTCCGCTTCCCGCGCTGAGTTTGAACTACTGCGCCGGCATATACCGAGCGCAGTACACTTGTGTATAATCGGGCAGGCTTGTCTCCTCTCGCGGTCACGTCCTGTGAGTCCTGTACGTCCAGGACGTGACTGCGAGAGGAGCCGAGCCTGCCCGACTATACACGAGTGTATTGCGCTCGGTATATGCCGGCGCAGTAGTTCAAAAACTTGGCGCGGGAAGCGGGTATCGGCGTATATCGCGCACCCATGATTTTTCCCCCGAATTTCAGGGCAAAAAAGTGCGCGGTATACGCCGATAAATACGGTACTCAGTAAAACACAGAAATGCTCCGTTCCCAAGCCTTTCCGAGATCAGCGGTCCCCAAGTATTTCCGAGGCTCTCCTCTGGCCACAAGTGGTATTGCATGTCATAGAAGTCAATGCTGAACAAATTATTTTTGTATCCCTTGACTTCTATGGGGAAACTCGCTTTGATATGCAAGTGCTTTGGATTACGAGCGTTCTCCTGGAACGGATTATGCTCGTAATCCACGGTTCCACTGTATAAGAAAAGTCACCTCTCGGGGGGTCCGGTTGGATCCCCCTTGATGAAGCTCGCCATCTCTACTATATCCAAGGAGAAATACAACTATACGGAAAACAATCATACGATCGGTTTAGATTCAGGGTATAGTTAATTAACCTTCATGACTTGTCGCCGTTTTCAGTAAATTGCAAAACAATACCGCATGCGTCATTTGATATTTAAATTGATCATGACTCATTGATCACATATTGCTATGTGCATGGCCAATTTCTAATCAGCAGCAGGAAAATAATCACTACCGGGCCGACACACTATTAATGATTTACATGGCTCCAACATTCCCCGTGGTGCTGTACAAAGTGATGAAAATAATACGAATACCTACCACATTCCAGTAACACGTGTAGGAGTGCACATAGCAACAACTATTGAGAACACAGACATCGCATGTGATTTGCACCCGCATTGCTGTGTAGATCACATGCGATGTCCGTGCAATGCAAATTCAGCCATACAGTTTGAGGGGCTGGTGACTGATAAAAGTGGATGGATGATGAAAAAGGGGAGTGCAGCCCAATGAAGGTGGGTTCATGATGAAGAAGATAGGTAAGATTGGTCGATGAAGGTGGAAGGATGATGAAGAAATGAAGACGGGGTGCGGTTGGTGGCCGATGAAGGAAGGTGGATGGGGGTGATGGCTGATGAAGATGGATGATGGAAGGGGGGTCGTCAGTGGTGATCGATGAAGTTGGGTGGATGGTGAACAAGGAAAGTGGAAGCTGATGAAGGTGTGTGCATGAAGAAGATGAGGGGTGTGGGTGATCAAAGATGGATCAATTATGAAAAAGAAGTGGGGTGGGGCTGGTGAGAGATAGAGGTGGGTGGATGATGGGTGGGGGTGGTCATTGGTGAGTAACGAAGGTAGGTGGATGATAAAGAAGGGGGGTGGTTGTAGATGAAGGTGGGTGCATGATGAAATAGGGGAGCGAGAGCAGTCAATGAAGATTGAAGAATGATGAAGAAGGATGGTGGGGGTAGTGGTCTCTCTCCTTTGCGGCTGTTCTTGCATTTCTGTCCCTCTCTGTTTTGGCTGTTCTCGCATTTGTCTCTCTCCTTTGCAGCTGTTCTTGCATCTGTCCCTCTCTGTTGTGGCTGTTCTCGCATCTGTCCCTCTCTGTTGCGACTGTTCTTGCATCTGTCCCTCTCTGTTGCGGCTGTTCTTGCATCTGTCCCTCTCTGTTGCGGCTGTTCTCGCATCCGTCCCTCTCTGTTGCGGCTGTTCTCTCATCTGTCCCTCTCTGTTGCGACTGTTCTTGCATCTGTCCCTCTCTGTTGTGGCTATTCTCGCATCTGTCTCTCTTCTTTGCGGCTGTTCTCGCATCTGTCCCTCTCTGTTGCGACTGTTCATGCATCTGTCCCTCTCTGTTGCGGCTGTTCTCGCATCTGTCCCTCTCTGTTGCGGCTGTTCTCGCATCTGTCCCTCTCTGTTGCGACTGTTCTTGCATCTGTCCCTCTCTGTTGTGGCTGTTCTCACATCTGTCCCTCTCTGTTGCGACTGTTCTTGCATCTGTCCCTCTCTGTTGTGGCTGTTCTTACATCTGTCTCTCTCCGTTGCGGCTGTTCTCACATCTGTCCCTCTCTGTTGCAGCTGTTCTCGCATCTGTCTCTCTCCGTTGCGGCTGTTCTCACATCTGTCACTCTCCGTTGTGGCTGTTCTCGCATCTGTCACTCTCTGTTGTGGCTGTTTTTGCATTTGTCTCTCTCCTTTGCAGCTGTTCTTGCATCTGTCCCTCTCTGTTGCGGTTGTTCTCGCATCTGTCCCTCTTCGTTGCGGTTGTTCTCTCATCTGTCCCTCTTCGTTGCGACTGTTCTCACATCTGTCCCTCTCCCTTGCCACTGATCTCGCATCTGTGCCTCTCCGTTGCGGCTGTTTTCACATCTGTCCCTCTCCGTTGCATCTGTTCTCACATGTGTCCCTCTCCGTCACGGCTGTTCTCACATCTGTCCCTCTCCGTTGCGACTGTTCTCGCATTTGTCTCTCTCCTTTGCGGCTGTTCTCGCATCTGTCCCTCTCCATCGCGGCTGTTCTCGCATCTGTCCCTCTCTGTTGCGGCTGTTCTCGCATTTGTCTCTCTCCTTTGCGGCTGTTCTCGCATCTGTCTCTCTCCTTTGCGGCTGTTCTCGCATCTGTCCCACTCTGTTGCGGCTGTTCTCACATCTGTCCCTCTCCGTCGCGGCTGTTCTCACATCTGTCCCTCTCTGTTGCGACTGTTCTCGCATTTGTCTCTCTCCTTTGCGGCTGTTCTCGCATTTGTCTCTCTCCTTTGCAACTGTTCTCGCATTTGTCTCTCTCCTTTGCGACAGTTCTCGCATTTGTCTCTATCCTTTGTGGCTGTTCTCGCATCTGTCTCTCTCCTTTGCGGCTGTTCTCGCATTTGTCTCTCTCCTTTGCAACTGTTCTCGCATTTGTCTCTCTCCTTTGCGACAGTTCTCGCATTTGTCTCTATCCTTTGTGGCTATTCTCACATCTGTCTCTCTCCTTTGCGGCTGTTCTCGCATCTGTCCCTCTCTGTTGCGGCTGTTTTCGAATCTGTCCTTCTCCGTTCTGGCTATTCTTGCATCTGTCCCTCTCTGTTGCGGCTGTTTTCGCATCTGTCCTTCTCCGTTGTGGCTATTCTCGTATCTGTCCCTCTCCTTTGCGGATGTTCTCACATCTGCCCCTCTCCGTTGCAGCTGTTCTCGCATCTGTCCCTCTCCGTTGCAGCTGTTCTCACATCTGTCCCTCTCCATTGCGGCTGTTCTCACATCTGTCCCTCTCCGTCGCGGCTGTTCTCGCATCTGTCCCTCTCTGTTGCGGCTGTTCTCGCATCTGTCCCTCTCTGTTTTGGCTGTTCTGACCTGTATGGTGTCGGTATTTGAAATAATAAATGGTTAAAGCACCTGGAAAGTCAAGTTCCCAGATATGTTGCCCAACAAATAAATAAAAGGTCACACCCAGGAAGAGCTACTGGAGCCATATTGGCCACCAAAGGTGAAATGTTGGAAATGATGGCCACCAGAAGATCCATCCAGATCCGGCACAGAGAAGACCAACTGCTCAGAGGCATCAAATCTTGGGGGGGCAGTCACAGACAGCAGACAGTGGTTGGACACACAGGCACAATCTGACCACTGTCCTTGGGGCGCTCATCATATGAATGCCATATTTAGGATATTGATTAGGACGGGGAAGGGCTATTAGAAGGAATACAATGTTACAATAATAATTTGAGTGTGTTTTCCCCCAACGAGTATTGTATACACAGACCACCATCTTACGTCTCATCCTAATGATAATGATAATCTAATGAATAGTCCTTTTGAACAGTGGTCTCCAAACTGCGGCCCGAGGGCCGGATGCGACCCTTTGCTTGCCTTTATCCGGCCCTTGGAGCCTTATCCCTCCCAATGATACAAGACACTATTCTGCCATCTGACAATGACAATGGAGCACCATTTCTCCCACTGACACCACTAATGGGGCCTCCCTATGATACCAGCAATGGGGCACCATTCCTCCCCCTAATACCAGATGTTTACTCCCACTGATGCCAGGAAAGTTTTCACTCCCGCTGGCCAAAGTACGGCCCTCCAAGAGTCTGAAGGACAATAAACCGGCCCTTTGTTTAGAATGTTTGGAGACCCCTGCTTTAGAAGATAAAAAAACGAAACCAGCTTTCAATTCAGAGCTTTCCCTGCTGTATTTTATTTCTGCCCCTAGATGTCCTCAGTCTGATGGCCAGCATCATTCAACCCAATCCCTTTACGCCCAGGTTGTCCCGAGCCTGCCCCCAATCTGTGATTGGACAATGAAGGAGAAGCAGCATAGTAATGAGCTGATCTCTCTATCAGCTGATCTCTCTATCACTCTATCTATCCTTCTGCTGCTTCTCCCGCTACCAATCTGATATCAGGTCCCATTCAGGTACTTACTTTAAAAATTAATGTAACCACTTAAGGACCCCTTCACGCCGATATACGTCGGCAGAATGGCACGGCTGGGCACATCCACGTACCTGTACGTTGCCCTTTAAGCCCAGCCGTGGGGTCGCGCCCTCGCGCCGCCGGCGCGTGCACGTGACCTGGTCCGAAGCTCCGTGACCATGGCCGCGGGACCCGATCGCCGCCGGTGTCCCACGATCGGTCCTCCGTAGCTGAAGAACGAGGAGAGCTGTGTGTAAACACACCTTCCCCGTTCTTCACTGTGGCGCTGTCATTGATCGTGTGTTCCCTGTTATAGGGAAACACGATCAATGACGTCACACGTCCAGCCCCGCCCCCCTACAGTTAGAAACACATATGAGGTCACACTTAACCCCTTCAGCGCCCCCTAGTAGTTAACTCCCAAACTGCAATTGTCATTTCCACAGTAAACAATGCTTTTTTATAGCATTTTTTGCTGTGAAAATGACAATGGTCCCAAAAATGTATCAAAATTGTCCGAAATGTCCGCCATAATGTTGCAGTCACGAAAAAAATCGCTGCCATTAGTAGTAAAACAATATATATTAATAAAAATGCAATAAAACTATCCCCTATTTTGTAAAAGCTATAAATTTTGCGCAAAACAATCGATAAACGCTTATTGCGATAAACGCTTATTTTTTTTACCAAAAATAGGTAGAAGAATACGTATCGACCTAAACTGAGGAGAAAAAAAGTTTTTTTATATCTTTTTTTGGGGATATTTATTATAGCAAAAAGTAAAACATATTGATTTTTTTTTTTCAAAATTGTCGCTCTATTTTTGTTTATAGCGCAAAAAATAAAAACCGCAGAGGTGATCAAATACCACCAAAATAAAGCTCTATTTGTGGGGAAAAAAGGACGCCAATTTTCTTTGGGAGCCACGTCGCACGACCGCGCAATTGTCAGTTAAAGCGACGCAGTGCCGAATCGCAAAAACTGGCCGGGTCCTTTACCTGCATAGAGGTCCGGGTTTTAAGTGGTTAACAATGTATTGATAAATAGAGAGCCGCATTAATCCGAGTCTTCAATATCAACCTGGAGTTTGGTTTTAAAAAATAAAATTCTTTTTTTTTACAACCACTTACTGCTTCTGCCGATAACCTACAGCCATTACACACAATGCACTTTGATCCTACATAACCCCCCACCCCTCCTCACCCCACCCCACCCCCCAGACACACACTTTCTAAGGCTTGGTTCATTTTGCATTTTTGCACAAGTGTTTTTTTATGATTTTTTTGCACATTTGTAATGCATTTTGCATTTCTTTTATGCTTTCTTCGAAATTTTGGTCAAATTTGTTGTTGGGAGGATTAAAAAAAAATGCAAAACGCAGCAAAATTACAGTAAAATCACGGCAAAAAAAAAAAGCTTTTCTGCAGCTTCTCCATTGAAGAACTGAGAAGTTTGTGCCTGGAGTTAGGTTTCAATCAGTTGGTCTCTCAGCTGCTGGGGAGCCCCTCGTCCTTTTCAGTTCCGGCACATGGGCGAGAGAGAGATCTATTCTTCAGAAAACCCTGACTCTGCGCTTTTGTGTTATTCCTGAAGATCTGTCCTGTCAGGCTGCCCTCTGCACTTCGCCCTCATATCTCCCAGCACAGCGATTATCGCTCAATCAGCGCAGCGTCGCCAACTTCCAGCAAAATTCCACCCATCCTGTCCTCTACCGGACGGTCAATCAAACGCTCCCTAACAAACTTTTTTTTTTTTCGGGACTTGTTATGTCCACCGACGGAATTTATTTATTTATTACAGGTACTTTTATAGCGCCGTCAATTTACGTAGCGCTTTACATATACAGTATATTGTACATTCACATCGCAATGCACCGGCAGAAAGCCGCTGCGCTGCTGGAATGGCCGCTCCCCTGAATGAGAAAGCCGTGCAACGATTTGAGGGTTTCGCCGACTTTTAGGCCTCATATACACACGGCGTCTTTGAGTTTTTTTTTGCAGCTTAACCACTTAAGACCCGGACCTTTAGGCAGCTAAAGGACCTGGCCAGTTTTTGCGATTCGGCAGTGCGTCGCTTTAACTGACAATTGCGCGGTCGTGCGACGTGGCTCCCAAACAAAATTGGCGTCCTTTTTATCCCACAAATAGAGCTTTCTTTTGTTGGTATTTGATCACCTCTGCGTTTTTTATTTGTTGCGCTATAAACAAAAATAGAGCGACAATTTTGAAAAAAATTATATAATTTTTAGTTTTTGCTATAATATCCCCAAAAAATATATAAAAAATAATAATTTTTTCTCAGTTTAGGCCGATACGTATTCTTCTACCTATTTTTGGTAAAAAAAATCTCAATAAGCGTTTATCGATTGGTTTGCGCAAAGTTATAGGGCTAGATTCTGGTACATCCGCGTATCTTTGCGGCGGCGTAACGTATCCGATTTACGTTACGCCTCCGCAACTTAGACGGGCAGGTGCTGTATTCTCAAAGCACTTGCTCCGTAAGTTGCGGCGGCGTAGCGTAAATCGGCCGGCGTTAACCCAGCCTAATTCAAATTTTGAACAGGGGGGCGTGTTTTATGCAAATGTTGTGTGACCCGACGTGTTTGACGTTTTTCACGAACGGCGCATGCCGATGCGCAAGGACGTATTGGTTTTGACGTGAACGTAAATTACGTCCAGCCCCATTCACGGACGAGTTACGCAAACAACGTAAAATTTTCAAATTTCGTCACGGGAACGACGGCCATACTTAACATTGGTACGCCGCACTTACGCCACCATATAGCAGGGGTAACTATACGCCGGGAAAAGCCTAACGTAAACGGCGTAAATGTACTGCGTCAGCCGGGCGTACGTTCGTGAACTTGCGTATCTAGCTAATTTGCATATTCAACGCGGAATTCGATGGAAGCGCCACCTAGCGGCCAGCGTAAATATGCATTTACGATAAGACGGTGTAACACAGTTACGCCTGTCGGATCTAAGGGAAATCTATGCGTAACTGATTCTAAGAATCAGGCGCATAGATACGACTACGCAACTCAGAGATACGATGGCGTATCTGGAGATACGCCGTCGTATCTCGGTTGTAAATCTGACCCATAGTGTTTACAAAATAGGGGATAGTTTTATTGCGTTTTTATTATTATTATTTTTTTACTACTAATGGCGGCGATCAGCAATTTTTTTTGTGACTCCCAGCCTGTGGGACCCTGAACAGACCAGAACAAACGATCACTGCTCCCCTTGATTACAGAAGGATCCAAGAACTCCAGATACACCGTCGTATCTCTGAGTCCGGCCGGTCGTATCTATGCGCCTGATTCATAGAATCAGTTACGCATAGATTTCTATTAGATCCGACCGGCGTAAGTCTCTTACGCCGTCGGATCTTAACTGCATATTTACGCTGGCCGCTAGGGGCGTGTACGCTGGTTTACGCCTAGAATATGTAAATCAGCTAGATACGCGAATTCACGAACGTTTGCCCGGCCGACGCAGTACATTTACGCCGTTTACATTAGGCTTTTCCCGGCGTAAAGTTACCCCTGCTATATGAGGCGTGTATGCGGCGCACCAATGTTAAGTATGGCCGTCGTTCCCGCGACGAAATTTGAAAAATGTACGTTGTTTATGTAAGTCGCCTGTGAATGGGGCTGGACGTCGTTTACGTTCACGTCGAAACCAATGACGTCCTTGCGGCGTACTTTGGAGCAATGCACACTGGGATATGTCCACGGACGGCGCATGCCCCGTTCGTGTAAAACGTCAATCACGTCGGGTCAGGGTTAATTTACATAACACACGCCCACCTCTTCACAATTTGAATTAGGCGGGCTTACGCCGGCCTATTTACGCTACGCCGCTGCAACTTTCTTTTAAGAATACGTTACTTGCCTGTAAAAGTTGCGGAGGCGTAACGTAAATAGGATACGTTACGCTCCGCACAAAGAAACGCCATTCTACGTGAATCTACCCCACAGAATTTAATTAGGAAAACTTTATAGACTGATAAAATCTGTTAAAAAAAAAAAAATAATAGTAGAGATTTTCAGGATCAGCTTCATATATTTTATATCCTCCCAATACAAACTCGGCGCCCCCCGGTGTTAGGTCACAATAGAGTGACTGATCAGGAACAGTGATGGGAAATAATTTGGTTACGTTTGTATTTTCCTGATTTTCCTTGCGTACGCAATGTAGACGGCGCCGGCCCGACCTCCTCTCCAGGAAACGCTAATTCTGGAAAGTGGAAGTCACATGGGACGCGGCACGCTGCTGGTGGAAATGATTGTTTATTGCGGCTGGAAGGTGATTGGCTGCAGGAGGGAAGCGTGTCACTTGGGATTATCCGCCCGTTAGTGAATCGTTCATTGACTGGTGGCCTCAGAACTTTGATGAGTGACGAATGTTACTCATGACGATCACGCTGCGAAGAGAGACGCCACTTTTGGGCGATTCTTGAATAATCAATTAATCCTGATTTTTCCCAATCCTTATAGAATCGATCGATCAGGGGGACCAATCACACTGTTCTCCGCCGATCTGGATTTGTCTCTTTAGGGGAATAATACAATTATTATTCTATGAAAATACATTTTAAAAGCTCTGTGGAACTCGCTGATCACATCTCTTATCTCCAGAAATATTAGAAGAGAGGCGGAGCCAAATTATTGTCCAATGGGCTTATGAAATGTAACCCACTGCGGGCAGTGGCGGCTGGTGCTCAACATTTTTTGGGGGGGCGTAAACTAAAAAAAAAAAAAAAAAAAAAAAATTGCAGCCTCACTGTGCCCATCAAATGCAGCCACTGTGCCATCAATTGTCACCACTGTGCCATGCAACGCAGCCACTGTGCCATCAATTCGCACCACTGTGCCATGCCATCAAACGCAGGTACTGTGCCATGCCATCAAACGCAGTTACTGTGCCATGCCATCAAACGCAGCCACTGTGCCCCTCAATTGTCGCCACTGTGCCAATTGTCACCACTGTGCCCTTTAATTGTCGCCACTGTGCTCATTGTTGCCAATGTGCATGTCACTGTGCCCTTTAATTGTTGCCACTGTGTCCATTGTCACCACTGTGCCCAAATGGGGGGGATTTGTGCCATGATAGGGGTAAGGGGAGGGGAATTTGTGCTGGGAGGGGGGCATTTGGAGTGGGGGGATTTGTGCTAGGAGGGGAGATTTGAGGGGGGGTGGATTGGTGCTATGATGGGGTATTGGGGGAAGAGAATTTGTGCTGGGAGGGGGGAATTTGGAGTGGGGGGGGGATATGTGCTATGATAAAGGATTGGGGAGGGGAGTTTGTGCTGGGAGAGGGGAATTTGTGTTATGATAGGGGATTGGGGGAAGGGAATTTGTGCTGGAAGGGAGGATTTGGAGTGTGGGGGGGGATTTGTGCTGGGAGGGGGGAAGTTGAAATGGGGGGGGGGGATTTGTGCTATGATAGGGGTAAGGGGAGGGGAGGGGAATTTGTGCTGGGAGGGGGGAATTTGGAGTGGGGGGGAGAGATTTGTGCTAGAAGGGGAAATTTGAAGAGGGGAGGATTGGTGCTATGATGAGGTATTGGGGGAAGAAAATTTGTGCTGGGAGGGGGGAATTTGGAGTGGGGGGGGGGGGGAATATGTGCTATGATAGGGGATTGGGGAGGGGAATTTGTGCTGGGAGGGGGGCATTTGGAGTGGGGGGATTTGTGCTAGGAGGGGAAATTTGAGGGGGGGGGGGGAGATATGTGTTATGATAGGGGATTGGGGAGGGGAATTTGTGCTGGGAGGAGGGAATTGGAGTGTGTGTGGGGGGGAGGGATTTGTGCTGGAAGGGGGGAATTTGGAGTGGGGGGGATTTGTGCTAGAAGGGGAAATTTGGGGGGGGGGTGGATTGGTGCTATGATGGGGTATTGGAGGAAGAGAATTTGTGCTGGAATGGGGGAATTTGGAGTGGGGGGGGGGGAATTTGTGTTATGATAGGGGATTGGGGAGGGGAGTTTGTGCTGGGAGGAGGGAATTGGAGTGTGGGGGGGGAGGGATTTGTGCTGGAAGGGGGGAATTTGAAATGGGGGGGATTTGTGCTATGATAGGGGTAAGGGGAGGGGAGTTTGTGCTGGGAGGGGGGAATTTGGAGTGGGGGGGGAGGAGATTTGTGCTAGGAGGGGATGTATAATAATAATAGTGTGTGACTGTGTGGGGGGACATTAGAGTGTAAGCTCCTCTGGTGCAGAGACTGATGGGGCTGACTCAGTGTTCTCTGTACAGCGCTGCGGTATATGTCAGAGCTATATACAGGTATAATAATAATAGTGTGTGACTGGGGGGGGGGGGGGCATTAGAGTGTCAGCTCCTCTGGTGAAAAGAC
The DNA here is from genome assembly GCF_905171775.1 of Rana temporaria. Classification (NCBI taxonomy): domain Eukaryota; kingdom Metazoa; phylum Chordata; class Amphibia; order Anura; family Ranidae; genus Rana; species Rana temporaria. The sequence continues at coordinate 470,903,180 of NC_053492.1, read as the reverse complement.
CAATGCGGTTGGCTCAGGGCTCTCTATACGTTGGAGCTCTGTGGAGTTGAACTCGTTGTGTATTCCGGTCGCCCTCTGTGCCCCGCGTGTTGCGCTCTGGCGAGGCAGAAATAAATGTCCGGCGCTCAGTAATGCGGAAACGCGGATTACTCTCATTATCCCGTAACAAAGGACCATCTGCAGACTATTAGCTCTCGGCTCGGGGGACGGATGAAAGCGTTCCGGAGAGCCGCGACCAATGCCGCCAATTTACACGCCACGTTGGTGTAACAAGCCGTCCCTGGTGGTGCCCCTCGGGCTGAACAGCAGCCAAAGCTCAGGGGTAGATCTGTTCAGCCCCCGGAAACTCTACCCCCCCCCCCCCCCCCAGAGCACACCGTATGAGCGGGCTGAGCTTCCAACACACACCATATTGTCAAAAGTATTGGGACGCCTGCCTTTACACGCACATGAACTTCAATGACATCCCCAGTTTTAGTCTGTAGGGTTCAATATTGAGTTGGCCCCGCCCTTTGCGGCTGGGGTGCCAAGGTTCACCCTCACTGATCTATAACATAAAGAAAATGTAAATAAAACGCAGCAGGGGGATTGCGATCAATGTATGATTGGTATGCGTATGTTATTGATGGATGATCAGTGATTGGATTGCGATTGGTGTTGATCAGGACGTGATCGATGGATGATCAGTGTGTGATCAATGATCACCAATCATACATTGATCGCAAACCAATGATCCATTGATAATCCATTAATCACACACCAACCATACAATGATCGTGAATTGATGATCGACATGTTATTGATGGATAATCAGTGATTGGATGGTGTTTGGTGTTGCTCAAGGTGTGATTGATTGATGTTCAGTGTGTGATCGATGAATCGTCAATTTGCGATCATTGTATGGTTGGTGTGTGATTGATGGATGATCAATAGATCATCGGCTTGTGCTCAATTTATGATCGGTATGTGATTGATGGATGATCAGTGATTGGATTGTGATTGGTGGTGATCAGTGTGTGATTGATAAATCGTCAATTTATGATCAATGTATGATTGGTATGTTATTGATGGATGATCAGTGATTGAATTGTGATTGATGAATGATCGGTATGTTATTGATGGATGATCAGTGATTGGATCATGATTGGAGTTGATCGGTATGTGATTGATGAATGATCGGTGGTTGGATTGTGATTGGAGTTGATCGGTATGTGATTGATGAATGATCGGTGGTTGGATTGTGATTGGAGTTGATCGGTATGTGATTGAAGAATGATCGGTGGTTGGATTGTGATTGGAGTTGATCAGTATGTTATTGATGAATGATCGGTGGTTGGATTGTGATTGGAGTTGATCGGTATGTGATTGATGAATGATCGGTGATTGGAGTTGATCGGTATGTGATTGATGAATGATCGGTGGTTGGATTGTGATTGGAGTTGATCGGTATGTGATTGATGAATGATCGGTGATTGGAGTTGATCGGTATGTGATTGATGAATGATGGGTGGTTGGATTGTGATTGGAGTTTATCGGTATGTGATTGATGAATGATCAGTGATTGGAGTTGATCGGTATGTGATTGATGAATGATCGGTGGTTGGATTGTGATTGGAGTTGATCGGTATGTTATTGATGAATGATCGGTGGTTGGATTGTGATTGGAGATGATCAGTATGTTATTGATGGATGATCAGTGATTGGACCATGATTGGAGTTGATCGGTATGTGATTGATGAATGATCGGTGGTTGGATTGTGATTGGAGTTGATCGGTTAATGATTGATGAATGATCGGTGGTTGGATTGTGATTGGAGTTGATCGGTATGTGATTGATGAATGATCGGTGGTTGGATTGTGATTGGAGTTGATCGGTATGTTATTGATGGATGATCAGTAATTGGATCATGATTGGAGTTGATCGGTATGTGATTGATGAATGATCGGTGATTGGATTGTGATTTGAGTTGATCGGTATGTGATTGATGAATGATTGGTGATTGGAGTTGATCGGTATGTGATTGATGAATGATCGGTGATTGGAGTTGATCGGTATGTGATTGATGAATGATCGGTGGTTGGATTGTGATTGGAGTTGATCGGTATGTGATTGATGAATGATCGGTGATTGGAGTTGATCGGTATGTGATTGATGAATGATCGGTGGTTGGATTGTGATTGGAGTTGATCGGTATGTTCTTGATGAATGATCAGTGATTGGATTGTGATTGATGGATGATCAGTGATTGGACCATGATTGGAGTTGATCGGTATGTGATTGATCAATGATCGGTGGTTGGATTGTGATTGGAGTTGATCGGTACGTGATTGATGAATGATCGGTGGTTGGATTGTGATTGGAGTTGATCGGTATGTGATTGATGAATGATCGGTGGTTGGATTGTGATTGGAGTTGATCGGTATGTGATTGATGAATGATCGGTATGTGATTGATGAATGATAGGTGATTGGATTGTGATTGGAGTTGATGGTTATGTGATTGATGAACAATCGGTGATTGGATTGTGATTGGAGTTGATCGGTATGTGATTGATGAATGATCGGTGGTTGGATTGTGATTGGAGTTGATCGGTATGTGATTGATGAATGATCGGTGGTAGGATTGTGATTGGAGTTGACCGGTATGTGATTGATGAATGATCGGTGATTGGAGTTGATCGGTATGTGATTGATGAATGATCGGTGGTTGGATTGTGATTGGAGTTGATCGGTATGTGATTGATGAATGATCGGTGGTAGGATTGTGATTTGAGTTGATCGGTATGTGATTGATGAATGATCAGTGATTGGAGTTGATCGGTATGTGATTGATGAATGATCGGTGATTGGAGTTGATCGGTATGTGATTGATGAATGATCGGTGATTGGATTGTGATTGGAGTTGATCGGTATGTGATTGATTGATGAATGATTGGTGATTGGATTGTGATTGGAGTTGATCGGTATGTGATTGATGAATGATCAGTGATTGGAGTTGATCGGTATGTGATTGATGAATGATCGGTGATTGGAGTTGATCGGTATGTGATTGATGAATGATCGGTGATTGGATTGTGATTGGAGTTGATCGGTATGTGATTGATTGATGAATGATTGGTGATTGGATTGTGATTGGAGTTGATCGGTATGTGATTGATGAATGATCGGTGATTGGAGTTGATCGGTATGTGATTGATGAATGATCGGTGATTGGAGTTCATCGGTATGTGATTGATGAATGATCGGTGATTGGAGTTGATCGGTATGTGATTGATGAATGATCGGTGATTGGAGTTGATCGGTATGTGATTGATGAATGATCAGTGATTGGAGTTGATCGGTATGTGATTGATGAATGATCGGTGATTGGAGTTGATCGGTATGTGATCAGTGGAACAATCTGTTCTCTCAGCACGGAATGGGAGGAGCTTTGAGCGGAATGTTTGCGGATCGGGGGCGACAGTCGGGCTCAGCGGGAGCCGCACAGCTGGAGGAAGATTTGACATCACATATATTTATATCTCAGAGGCTTACAGCTGAGCTCCCGGCAGACAGAAAAGACGAATGAATTTGGCTCTCTATTCATCACAACATCATTTCTTTTCTAAATACAAGCAGTATGTGAATTTGACCCGGTGTTACAATCCATGTACAGCAGAGCTTAGACTGGGAGACTGTAGTGCAGGGCTCATGCACTGACAAAGGAACATACTGATAGGAGGAGAGGGCAGAGTGACACAGAGATGACCTTATCGGTCTTCCGCTTCTCCTTTTACTGTCCAATCACAGGCTGGGAGAAAGACAATACCTTGTAGTCATTGGACTGCAGTAAAAATCAAGGCCCAGATTCTCAAAGGCGTTACGACGGCGCAACACCATTTGCGCCGTCGTAAGTCCTAATCTGGCCCGGCGTATCTATGCGACTGATTCTTAGAATCAGTTACGCATAGATACCCATTAGATCCGACAGGCGTAAGGCTCTTACGCTGTCAGATCTTAAATGCATTTTTTTTTTCCCGCCGCTAGGTGTCGCCTACGTCGTTTTCCCCGTCGCTTATGTAAATTAGCAAATTACGACGATTCCCGAACGTACGCGCGCTCGACGCAGAGAATTTACGTAGTTTCCGTAGCCTTTGCGACGCGTAAAGTTGCCCCATGGTCTATGGAGGCGCAGCCAATGTTAAGTATGGCCGTCGTTCCCGCGTCGAAATTTAAAAAATCGACGTCGTTTGCGTAAGACGTCCGTGAATGGCGCTGGACGCCATTTACGTTAACGTCTAAGCAAATGACGTCGGTGCGACGTCATTTAGCGCAATGCATGTCGGGTAATTTACCCGACGGAGCATGCGCAGTAGGCTCGGCGCGGGAACGCGCCTAATTTAAATGGTGCCCGCCCCATTTGAATTGGGCGGGCTTGCGCCGAGCGCTTTTACGATACACCGCCGCAAGTTTACAGTTAAGTGTTCTGAGAATCAGGCACTAACGCTGTAAACCTGCGGCGGTGTAACGTAAATCACATACGTTACGCTGCCCAGGAGCAACGTAATTGTATGTGAATCTGGGCCCAAGTGCCCTGCCCTGACAGGAGGAGTGGCATTGTGCCGCAGAGCTGTGTAAATCCTAGGACTGGATAGGAAAAAAATACGAATCCTTTTTCAGGTATAAGAACTTCCACTTGTGTGTTTTTATTTGTTTGCCTGGAGATCGGCTACATCTAAAACCATGCAGAGTGTAGAGATCGCAAATGGTTAAAGTAAGTGAATGGCTACAATAAAATGCACAAACAAGCAATAAAAAGAGCTTTACAAAAAAGTCACCCTGACCTCTGTAGCTACATGTACTGTGACCTCATTTATCTTCAGAGGTCACAACACAGACTCTGAAGACAGCTTCCGGCACCTGTTGTATGTTCCCATTAGAGGGAAGCACCTGTTATATTTTGCCATTAGAGGGCAGCACTTGTTATATGTTTCCATTAGGGGGCAGCACTTGTTATATGTTCCCATTAGAGGGCAGCACCTGTCATATGTTCCCATTAGAGGGCAGCACCTGTTATATGTTCCCATTAGAGGGCAGCACCTGTTATATGTTACCATTAGAGGGCAGCACCTGTTATATGTTCCCATTAGAGGGCAGCATCTGTTATATGTTACCATTAGAGGGCAGCACCTGTTATATGTTCCCATTAGAGGGCAGCACCTGTTATATGTTCCCATTAGAGGGCAGCACCTGTTATATGTTACCATTAGAGGGCAGCACCTGTTATATGTTCCCATTAGAGGGCAGCACCTGTTATATGTTCCCATTAGAGGGCAGCACTTGTTATATGTTACCATTAGAGGGCATCACCTGTTATATGTTCCCATTAGAGGGCAGCACCTGTTATATGTTCCCATTAGAGGGCAGCACCTGTTATATGTTCCCATTAGAGAGCAGCACCGGTTATATGTTCCCATTAGAGGGCAGCACTTGTTATATGTTCCCATTAGAGGGCAGCACCGGTTATATGTTCCCATTAGAGGGCAGCACCTGTTATAGGTTACCATTAGAGGGCAGCACTTGTTATATGTTCCCATTAGAGGGCAGCACCTGTTATATGTTCCCATTAGAGGGCAGCACTTGTTATATGTTACCATTAGAGGGCATCACCTGTTATATGTTCCCATTAGAGGGCAGCACCTGTTATATGTTCCCATTAGAGGGCAGCACCTGTTATATGTTCCCATTAGAGGGCAGCGCCTGTTATATGTTCCCATTAGAGGGCAGCACCGGTTATATGTTCCCATTAGAGAGCAGCACCGGTTATATGTTCCCATTAGAGGGCAGCACTTGTTATATGTTCCCATTAGAGGGCAGCACATGTTATGTGTTCCCATTAGAGGGCAGCACCTGTTATATGTTCCCATTAGAGGGCAGCACTTGTTATATGTTCCCATTAGAGGGCAGCACCTGTTATATGTTCCCATTAGAGGGCAGCACCTGTTATATGTTCCCATTAGAGGGCAGCACCTGTTATATGTTCCCATTAGAGGGCAGCACCTGTTATATGTTCCCATTAGAGAGCAGCACCGGTTATATGTTCCCATTAGAGGGCAGCACCTGTTATATGTTCCCATTAGAGGGCAGCACCTGTTATATGTTCCCATTAGAGGGCAGAATAGATTGACAGAAACCTGCACAGATGTCTCTAATATCGCAGCCGAAATCGTGACTGACCAGCGGGAGTGAAATCGCGCACATTTTTGTTTGGGTACAGCGTCGCACGACCGCGCAATTGTCAGTTAAAGCGAGGCCGTGCCGTATGGCAAAAAAAATGGCCTGGCCATTAAGGGGGCAAATCTTTCGGGGCTGAAGTGGTTAAGCCGAAAAAATGTTCCTGTACTTTTTCCAGTGGCGGTTCGTCTATAGAGGGCGCTGGAGCGCCGCCCCCTCTGGCTCCGCACCGCCACTGAGGGTAAAGCCCCTCAGCCTTCCGGATGCTTATCCAGGGAATGTACGGGGGGTGCGTTCCTTGGATAAGACTGACATGCGTCTCAGCTAATCAGGTTTACCGGTTCTGGTTATCGGTAACCTGATTGGCTGAAGCGTCATCGTGGGCGGGAGAAGACATCGAGGGACATGGAAGGACTAGGAGGATGGCTGACTTCCAGAAAGGTAAGTGCCGGGAGGGGCATTTTACAGGTGACATTGGGCACAGTGGCGGCAATTAAAGGGCACAGTGACATCAATGGGCACAGTGTCGACAATTAAAGCGCACAGTGGTGACAATTGGCACAGTGGCGACAATTGATGGGCACAGTGGCTGCGTTTGATGGCATGGCACAGTGGTGACAATTGATGGCACAGTGGCTGCGTTTGATGGCATGGCACAGTGGTGCGAATTGATGGCACAGTGGCTGTGTTTGATGGCATGGCATAGTGACTGCATTTGATGGCATGGAACAGTGGTGACAATTGATGGCACAGTGGCTGCATTTGATGGCATGGAACAGTGGTGACAATTGATGGCACAGTGGCTGCGTTTGATGGCATGGCATAGTGGCTGCGTTTGATGGCATGGAACAGTGGTGACAATTGATGGCACAGTGGCTGCGTTTGATGGCATGGCACAGTGGCTGTGTTTGATGACCTGGCACAGTGACTGCATTTGATGGCATGGCACAGCGACTGCATTTGATGGCATGGCACAGTGGCTGCGTTTGATGGCATGGCACAGTGGCTGCGTTTGATGGCCTGGCACAGTGACTGCATTTGATGGCATGGAACAGTGGTGACAATTGATGGCACAGTGGCTGCGTTTGATGGCATGGCACAGTGGCTGTGTTTGATGGCCTGGCACAGTGACTGCATTTGATGGCATGGCACAGCGACTGCATTTGATGGCATGGCACAGTGGCTGCGTTTGATGGCATGGCACAGTGGCTGCGTTTGGCCTGGCACGGTGATTGCGTTTGATGGCATGGAACAGTGGTGACAATTGATGGCACAGTGGCTGCGTTTGATGGCATGGCACAGTGGCTGTGTTTGATGGCCTGGCACAGCGACTGCGTTTGATGGCATGGCACAGTGGCTGTGTTTGATGGCCTGGCACAGCGACTGCATTTGATGGCATGGCACAGTGGCTGCGTTTGATGGCATGGAACAGTGGCTGCGTTTGATGGCCTGGCACAGTGACTGCATTTGATGGCACAGTGGTGACAATTGATGGCACAGTGGCTGCATTTGATGGGCACAGTGAGGCTGCAATTTTTTTTATTTTTTCCGTTTGCGCCCCCCCAAAAACTTTGAGCACCAGCCGCCACTGACTTTTTCTAAATATTGATCACCACAGGATAAGATGGAAATGTAAATGTCGGGTGTCACTTCTGGAAAGTCGCATCGATCGCTCAGGTGTGATCGAGTCCTTAAAGACACAGAGGAAACACTCTGGAAGAAATAGATACAATGTAACAGGATAGGAATGTTGAGGAAATAGCAAGAAGAAGACATGATTTCCTTGTGAAGCGTCTTCCTATCGCTCCACCTTTCTCAGCTCCCGTTTCCCCCGTAGCGGACGCCATTGTGCGTTTCCGGCCTGCATGTGAGAGACACCCGCCCCCCCCATCCTGCATCCTGCCCTTTGTTCCCCATCCTGTGAATGAGCCCCCCGCTGTGACCGCTTCATCTTCTCCATACATCGGCCCAAAGTAAATAAAATATTCCCGTTCCTTTCGGAAGCGATGGTGAGATTCCAGCGTGGGGTCCAGGCGAAGCGCCAGCCGGAAGCAGAGGCGTCCTCTCGGAGAACGTATAGTAAATCGCACTCAACGTGAGAAAAAGAGACACAGCAAAGCCAATGAGCCGATAATCGCCGGGAGGACGGGATTCTTCTGAAGGCCGCATTGTAATTTCCTGGCCGTAGCTGCGGGGGGGTCCCACCTGTTCTGGAAAATTGCTTCAAGTTTTAGCAAAAAGTAAACTTCCGCTTCCCCCCTCCGGTGTCACATTTGGCACCTTTCAGGGGAGGGGGGGTGCAGATACCTGTCTAATACAGTCTGCGGGTAGACTGTGGCCAAAACATCAGTCCCCCGTCCCCCCCGTTGTGTTCTGGGAAAAACACGGCTCCCAGAACACAGCGGCGGCAAGTCAGCACGGCGCAGCGCGACTCGCGCATGCGCCGTAGGGAACCGGGCAGGGAAGCCGCAATGGTGTCAGTAGAGCAGTTATCGGTGTCAGTAGAGCAGTGATCGGTGTCAGTAGAGCAGTGGATGGTGTCAATAAAGCAGTGGACGGTGTCAGTAGAGGAAGGTGTCAGTAGAGGAAGGTGTCAGTAGAGGAAGGTGTCAGTAGAGCAGTGGACGGTGTCAGTAGAACAGTGGACGATGTCAGTAGAGCAGTGGATGGTGTCAGTAGAGCAGTGGATGGTGTCAGTAGAGCAGTGGATGGTGTCAGTAGAGCAGTGGATGGTGTCAGTAGGGCAGGGGATGGTGTCAGTAGGGCAGGGGATGGTGTCAGTAGAGCAGTGGACGGTGTCAGTAGGGCAGTGGACGGTGTCAGTCAGGGATGGACTGGCCATAGGGACTACAGGGAGTTTCCCGGTGGGCCGATGGCTCAGTGGGCCATTTTTTAAAACCGAGATGCTGCTTGGAGGACTTTTTTAACGCCCTGGCAGCACCCCAGTGTGAAAGCACTCAGGCTTTCACACTGGGACTGTAGCGGAAGCGTTTTTCAGTCGCTTTACAGGCGCCCAAAAGCGCCTAAAAAATGCCTCTGTGTAAAAAGGGGTCCTACACTCACCCCCTCTCTTTTACACTCACTCTCTTTTTCTTACACTCACCCCCCTCTCTCACCCCCTTTCCCTCCTCCCTCTCTCTCATCCCCCTCTTTCTCACCCTCTCTTGATATACAATAATGGATGTAGGGGCCTTTTGGTGGGCGTGATTTTTCGGGGGTGGGGGGGGTGGTGTCAGCATTTTATTGAATTAAAGTGGGCCGGTCTGGAAGAAGTCCAGCGCCAAATTTGTGTCCCAGTCCAGCCCTGGTGTCAGTAGAGCAGTGGACGGTGTCAGTGGACGGTGTCAGTAGAGCAGTGGACGGTGTCAGTAGAGCAGTGGACGGTGTCAGTAGAGCAGTGGACGGTGTCAGTAGGGCAGTGGATGGTGTCAGTAGAGCAGAGGATGGTGTCAGTAGGGCAGTGGATGGTGTCAGTAGGGCAGTGGACGGTGTCAGTAGGGCAGTGGATAGTGTCAGTAGGGCAGTGGATGGTGTCAGTAGAGCAGTGGATGGTGTCAGTAGAGCAGAGGATGGTGTCAGTAGGGCAGTGGATGGTGTCAGTAGGGCAGTGGACGGTGTCAGTAGGGCAGTGGATAGTGTCAGTAGAGCAGTGGATAGTGTCAGTAGGGCAGTGGATGGTGTCAGTAGAGCAGTCGATATGGGGCATTTAGTTGGGTTGTCGCTTGAGTTGTGATGTCAGTAGACTCCCCGCCCACCTCTACACTCCCCTTGTAAACATGCATTTTCTCCTGTGTATTTCTTACACTGAACTTCTGCTATGATCACTAGCATCCAGTCAAAACCCAGAAAAGTCATCACATGACTTCAGCATGCCCAATCATGCTGAGGCGTGGAGCAGCCAATTCTGGGAGATCTGGAAAAAAATGGAGGAGGGGATCTGACGTACACAGAATGTCTCTCTCAGGCTCATGCATGAGATATGTCAATCACCTGTCACTCACAGCAAGTCTGTGTGTCAGTTTTTATTTCACTGAAAATAGATAAAAGGATTGTTCAGAGCTGGATTCACTCTTTGTGGCAAGACTGTGCACAGATGACATGAAATCCTATACTGTACAAGGTGCAAGCCTTAATTAAAAAAAAAAAAAGAAATTGGGTTTACATCCACTTTAAGACATTAAAAATGTAATAATAAGATATTTTGTTTTTACTTTTTATGCAATGCTTGCTCTATGAGGATTACACTGTTATCCTTGCTGTACTGTTTTTTTATTGTTTGCTGTCTGATTACCCCGACTGCTGCTGGCCATTATGGTTCCCAGTTATGTGATTAGGCACTAGTTCGTGGCTATGCGGCCGCATTTGACAGAGCACCTCTTTGAATGGCATCATGGGACTCAGGACTGGGGAATGGAGGCACTGGATGGGATTTAGGACTGGGAATGGAGGCACTGGATGGGACTCGGGACTGGGGAATGGAGGCACTGGATGGGACTCGGGACTGGGGAATGGAGGCACTGGATGGGACTCGGGACTGGGAATGGAGGCACTGGATGGGACTCAGGACTGGGAATGGAGGCACTGGATGGGACTCAGGACTGGGAATGGAGGCACTGGATGGGACTCGGGACTGGGAATGGAGGCACTGGATGGGACTCGGGACTGGGGAATGGAGGCACTGGATGGGACTCGGGACTGGGGAATGGAGGCACTTGATGGGACTCGGGACTGGGGAATGGAGGCACTTGATGGGACTCGGGACTGGGGAATGAAGGCACTGGATGGGACTCGGGACTGGGGAATGGAGGCACTGGATGGGACTCAGGACTGGGAATGGAGGCACTGGATGGGACTCAGGACTGGGAATGGAGGCACTGGATGGGACTCGGGACTGGGAATGGAGGCACTGGATGGGACTCGGGACTGGGGAATGAAGGCACTGGATGGGACTCGGGACTGGGGAATGGAGGCACTGGATGGGACTCGGGAATGGAGGCACTGGATGGGACTCGGGAATGGAGGCACTGGATGGGACTCGGGACTGGGAATGGAGGCACTGGATGGGACTCGGGACTGGGGAATGGAGGCACTTGATGGGACTCGGGACTGGGGAATGGAGGCACTTGATGGGACTCGGGACTGGGGAATGAAGGCACTGGATGGGACTCGGGACTGGGGAATGGAGGCACTGGATGGGACTCGGGAATGGAGGCACTGGATGGGACTCGGGAATGGAGGCACTGGATGGGACTCGGGAATGGAGGCACTGGATGGGACTCAGGACTGGGGAATGGAGGCACTGGATGGGACTCAGGACTGGGAAATGGAGGCACTGGATGGGACTCAGGACTGGGGAATGGAGGCACTGGATGGGACTCAGGACTGGGGAATGGATTCACTGGATGGGACTCAGGACTGGGGAATGGAGGCACTGGATGGGACTCAGGACTGGGGAATGGAGGCACTGGATGGGACTCAGGACTGGGGAATGGAGGCACTGGATGAGATTTAGGATTGGGAATGGAGGCACTGGATGGGACTTAGGACTAGGGAATGGAGGCACTGGATGTGACTTAGGACTAGGGAATGGAGGCACTGGATGGGATTTAGGACTGGGAATGGAGGCACTGGATGGGACTCGAGACTGGGAATGGAGGCACTGGATGGGACTCGGGACTGGGGAATGGAGGCACTGGATGGGACTCGGGACTGGGGAATGGAGGCACTGGATGGGACTCGGGACTGGGGAATGGAGGCACTGGATGGGACTCGGGACTGGGGAATGGAGGCACTTGATGGGACTCGGGACTGGGGAATGGAGGCACTGGATGGGACTCGGGACTGGGGAATGGAGGCACTGGATGGGACTGGGGAATTGAGGCACTGGATGGGACTCAGGACTGGGGAATGGAGGCACTTGATGGGACTCGGGACTGGGGAATGGAGGCACTGGATGGGACTCGGGACTGGGGAATGGAGGGACTGGATGGGACTTGGGAATGGAGGCACTGGATGGGACTCGGGAATGGAGGCACTGGATGGGACTCGGGAATGGAGGCACTGGATGGGACTCGGGAATGGAGGCACTGGATGGGACTCAGGACTGGGGAATGGAGGCACTGGATGGGACTCAGGACTGGGGAATGGAGGCACTGGATGGGACTCAGGACTGGGGAATGGAGGCACTGGATGGGACTCAGGACTGGGGAATGGATTCACTGGATGGGACTCAGGACTGGGGAATGGAGGCACTGGATGGGACTCAGGACTGGGGAATGGAGGCACTGGATGAGATTTAGGATTGGGAATGGAGGCACTGGATGGGATTTAGGACTAGGGAATGGAGGCACTGGATGGGACTTAGGACTAGGGAATGGAGGCACTGGATGGGATTTAGGACTGGGAATGGAGGCACTGGATGGGACTCGAGACTGGGAATGGAGGCACTGGATGGGACTCGGGAATGGAGGCACTGGATGGGACTCGGGACTGGGGAATGGAGGCACTGGATGGGACTCGGGACTGGGGAATGGAGGCACTGGATGGGACTCGGGAATGGAGGCACTGGATGGGACTCGGGACTGGGGAATGGAGGCACTGGATGGGACTCGGGACTGGGGAATGGAGGCACTTGATGGGACTCGGGACTGGGGAATGGAGGCACTGGATGGGACTCGGGACTGGGGAATGGAGGCACTGGATGGGACTGGGGAATTGAGGCACTGGATGGGACTCGGGACTGGGGAATGGAGGCACTTGATGGGACTCGGGACTGGGGAATGGAGGCACTGGATGGGACTCGGGACTGGGGAATGGAGGCACTGGATGGGACTCGGGAATGGAGGCACTGGATGGGACTCGGGAATGGAGGCACTGGATGGGACTCGGGAATGGAGGCACTGGATGGGACTCGGGAATGGAGGCACTGGATGGGACTCGGGACTGGGGAATGGAGGCACTGGATGGGACTCGGGAATGGAGGCACTGGATGGGACTCAGGACTGGGGAATGGAGGCACTGGATGGGACTCAGGACTGGGGAATGGAGGCACTGGATGGGACTCAGGACTGGGGAATGGAGGCACTGGATGGGACTCAGGACTGGGGAATGGATTCACTGGATGGGACTCAGGACTGGGGAATGGAGGCACTGGATGGGACTCAGGACTGGGGAATGGAGGCACTGGATGAGATTTAGGATTGGGAATGGAGGCACTGGATGGGATTTAGGACTAGGGAATGGAGGCACTGGATGGGACTTAGGACTAGGGAATGGAGGCACTGGATGGGATTTAGGACTGGGAATGGAGGCACTGGATGGGACTCGAGACTGGGAATGGAGGCACTGGATGGGACTCGGGAATGGAGGCACTGGATGGGACTCGGGACTGGGGAATGGAGGCACTGGATGGGACTCGGGACTGGGGAATGGAGGCACTGGATGGGACTCGGGAATGGAGGCACTGGATGGGACTCGGGACTGGGGAATGGAGGCACTGGATGGGACTCGGGACTGGGGAATGGAGGCACTTGATGGGACTCGGGACTGGGGAATGGAGGCACTGGATGGGACTCGGGACTGGGGAATGGAGGCACTGGATGGGACTCGGGACTGGGGAATGGAGGCACTGGATGGGACTCGGGACTGGGGAATGGAGGCACTGGATGGGACTGGGGAATTGAGGCACTGGATGGGACTCGGGACTGGGGAATGGAGGCACTTGATGGGACTCGGGACTGGGGAATGGAGGCACTGGATGGGACTCGGGACTGGGGAATGGAGGCACTGGATGGGACTCGGGAATGGAGGCACTGGATGGGACTCGGGAATGGAGGCACTGGATGGGACTGGGGAATGGAGGCACTGGATGGGACTCGGGAATGGAGGCACTGGATGGGACTCGGGAATGGAGGCACTGGATGGGACTCGGGAATGGAGGCACTGGATGGGACTCAGGACTGGGGAATGGAGGCACTGGATGGGACTCAGGACTGGGGAATGGAGGCACTGGATGGGACTCAGGACTGGGGAATGGAGGCACTGGATGGGACTCAGGACTAGGAATGGAAGCACTGGATGGGACTCAGGACTGGGGAATGGAGGCACTGGATGGGACTCAGGACTGGGGAATGGAGGCACTGGATGGGACTCAGGGCTGGGGAATGGAGGCACTGGATGAGATTTAGGATTGGGAATGGAGGCACTGGATGGGACTTAGGACTGGGAATGGAGGCACTGGATGGGACTTAGGACTAGGGAATGGAGGCACTGGATGGGATTTAGGACTGGGAATGGAGGCACTGGATGGGATTTAGGACTGGGAATGGAGGCACTGGATGGGACTCGAGACTGGGAATGGAGGCACTGGATGGGACTCGAGACTGGGGAATGGAGGCACTGGATGGGACTCAGGACTGGGGAATGGAGGCACTGGATGGGACTCAGGACTGGGGAATGGAAGCACTGGATGGGACTCAGGAACAGGAATGGAAGCACTGGATGGGACTCGAGACTGGGAATGGAGGGAATGGAGGCACTGGATGGGACTCAGGAACAGGAATGGAAGCACTGGATGGGACTCAGGAACAGGAATGGAAGCACTGGATGGGACTCAGGAACAGGAATGGAAGCACTGGATGGGACTCAGGAACAGGAATGGAAGCACTGGATGGGACTCAGGAACAGGAATGGAAGCACTGGATGGGACTCAGGACGGGGAATGGAAGCACTGGATGGGACTCAGGACGGGGAATGGAAGCACTGGATGGGACTCAGGACTGGGAATGGAAGCACTGGATGGGACTCAGGACGGGGAATGGAAGCACTGGATGGGACTCAGGACGGGGAATGGAAGCACTGGATGGGACTCGGGACTGGGGAATGGAAGCACTGGATGGGACTCAGGAACAGGAATGGAAGCACTGGATGGGACTCAGGAACAGGAATGGAAGCACTGGATGGGACTCAGGAACAGGAATGGAAGCACTGGATGGGACTCAGGACGGGGAATGGAAGCACTGGATGGGACTCGAGACTGGGAATGGAGGCACTGGATGGGACTCGGGAACAGGAATGGAAGCACTGGATGGGACTCAGGACGGGGAATGGAAGCACTGGATGGGACTCAGGAACAGGAATGGAAGCACTGGATGGGACTCGAGACTGGGAATGGAGGCACTGAAAGGAACTTATTAAATGGCCCATCTGATCCTGCCGATGTGCCAGTTTTCACTTGGTCTTTGGTTTAGAGCCCAGGCCTTGTGTCTGTTTGTATCATCCTCTGGTCAGACTGATTCCAATAAATCTCATCCCAGGTATCCGACTCTTGTACCACGATCAGCACAGTAGGGGTGATGGAGACTACAAGTGTCATCACACATAAAGACCCAGAAAAGTACATTGGAGTCCCTGCCGGCCCATCTCTCCACTGAAAGAAAGGAAACTGTCTGAGAGCGACAAATCCCACTGAGAGGAAACCTAGAGACCCTGACCACATGGAGACAAAGACTGACACCTTTATCACAGGAAACCCCCGAAAACACCATCAACCACGCAGGAGACATCCACCAGACATGTAAAGTCTGCCACGTGCTCTACGAGACGTACGACCAACACCACACCCATCCCCCCCCCCCACCACTGCAAGAGACGTGCTACTGTCCTTACATACAGAATAAGATACCGAGAATCACACCCGGCATACGGGAAAGGAGAACTTGTACTGTGCAGATCTTGGATGTTCTCTGTGTTTCTCTGGGTAGGGTTGCCACCTGTCCAGGATTCACCCGGACAGTTCGGGTTTGGAATCATGTGTCCGGGTTTCAGACTGCCTGAAACCCGGACACATAATTTAGATTGGACTATGGTTTCCCAACAGGGTTGTTGGCTGCAGTTGTCTAAGCTGAGAGTGTCTGTTGCTCTTTCACCCTGCTTAAAGCCAACATTAACAAACCCCGCTCCCCCCCCCAAACACACCCATTCTCTCTCCTGCCTCTGAGTAAGTACAATAAGGCAAATTAGGGTTCTTAGAGCACCCCTTACATCAGAGTTCACCTTTACACCAAAGGCCACAGTGTTTCCCTTTACATCAGAGTCCTCTCCGTACATCAGAGTTCTCAGTGTCCCCCCTTAAATCAGGGTTCCAAGAGCATCCCTATGTCAGAGTCCCCAGAGTTCTCCCTTACATCAGAGTCTGCAGAGTCCCCCCCCCCCCTTACAGTGAAAGGGAACTCTGCGAGGTCAGATGTAAAAGGGGACTCTGTGGATCCAGATGTAAAAGGGGACTCTGTGGATCCAGATGTAAAAGGGGACTCTGTGGATCCAGATGTAAAAGGGGACTCTGTGGATCCAGATGTAAAAGGGGACTCTGTGGATCCAGATGTAAAGAGGGACTCTGTGGATTCAGATGTAAAAGGGGACTCTGTGGATCCAGATGTAAAAGGGGACTCTGTGGATCCAGATGTAAAAGGGGACTCTGTGGATCCAGATGTAAAAGGGGACTCTGTGGATCCAGATGTAAAAGGGGACTCTGTGGATCCAGATGTAAAAGGGGACTCTGTGGATCCAGGGGGACTCTTGTTATTAACTTCATATGATTAGAAATGTTATTTAATAGCAAAATATATGTATAGGTTATACTATAAAACCAAATTGCTGTGCGCCGCTAAAGTGTTTGGGTTTGACTTGAAGAAAAGGTGGCAACCCTATCTCTGGGTCACACGCAGAGCTTTTTTTTCTCAGAATATAGGTGCAGGAACTCAACCACGACCCCGTTCATATTTCACAAACAGTAGAAGGGTCTTAAAGGGGCATTAAATACCAGGATTGCATTACATACAGAGTGCAGAGTTCAGGGGGTTACACACAGAGTGCAGAGCTGTCACTTGTAAACACAGAAACCAGACTTCTGTGTTTACAAGTGATTGTGGTGAGCTGGCACCAAAGGGTCTGAGCCGGAGGTGGTGGAACTGAGTTCCCCCTGAAAAAAGAAGCCCTGGTCACAAGTGATTGGGGTTCGGCAGAGAATCCTCCAGGAGAGGCAATCATGGGATGGGGGTCATTCTCCAGGCATACAGTGCAGCTCAGTGACGAACGCGTCCTCTGCGTCGGTGGAACGATAAGACCCGGCTACACGTACAGCGGCCGCCTGCGGTGACACAGATAAGGAAGATGATGTTGTCACCTTACCTAGTGACATCACTAAAGAACACAATACTCTGTCTGACACACCCCCGCTCACATTGACCCTGTGACCCCCCCACCCCCCAATCCGCCCGAACACACCAAGCATCTCACAAAGAGGACCTGTCTTCAGCAGATAAGCCTCCCCCATTACTATGACCCCCTGACGTAGTTCGGAGTGGTCACAGCAATATCCCAGAAGCTGGGAGCATGTTCTGTGCCAGCAATAAGGCTTTTCTTTATCCGCTTCAGCCCCGGAAGATTTTACCCCCCTTCCTGACCAAAGCGCTTTTTACAATTCGGCACTGCGTCGCTTTAAATGACAATTGCGCGGTCGTGCGACGTGGCTCCCAAACAAAATTGGCGTCCTTTTTTCCCCACAAACAGAGCTTTATTTTGGTGATATTTGATCACCTCTGCGTTTTTTTTTTTTTTTTTGCGCTATAAACAAAAATAGAGCGTAAATTTTGAAAAAAAGCAATATTTTGTACTTTTTGCTATAATAAATATCCCCAATTTTTTTTTAAAAAAAGCAAATTTTTCCTCAGTTTAGGCCGATACGTATTCTTCTACAAAAAATGAATAAATCTCAATAAGCGTTTATTGATTGGTTTGCACGAAAGTTTTTGGGCCAGATTCAGAAAGAATTTACGTTGGCGTATCTATTGATACGCCACGTAAATTCTAGGATGCGCCGGCGTATCTTCTTTCTGTATTCAGAAAGCAAGATACGCCGAAATTTGCCTAAGATACGACTGACGTAAGTCTCTTACGCCGTCGTATCTTAATTGCATATTTACGCTGGCCGCTAGGTGGCGCTTCCGTAGATTTACGCGTAGAATATGTAAATTAGGTAGATATGCCGATTCAGAAACGTACGTCCGCCCGGCGCATATTTTTACATCGTTTACGTAAGGCTTTTTCCGGCGTAAAGTTACCCCTGCTATATGAGGCATAGCCAATGTTAGGTATGGACGTCGGGCCAGCGTAGAATTTTGCGTCGTTTGCGTAAGTCGTCCGTGAATGGGGCTGGGCGTAAGTTATGTTCACGTCGAAACCAATGAGGCTTTGCGGCGTAATTTGGAGCATGCGCACTGGGATACGTCCACGGACGGCGCATGCGCCGTTAGTAAAAAACGTCATTTACGTGGGGTCACCATTCATTAACATACAACACGCCCACTGCCTGGATAATTTGTATTACGCGGGCATACGCCGGAACAACATACGCTACGCCGCTGTAACTTAGGGCGCAGGTTCTTTCTGAATACAGAACCTGCCTCACTAAGTTACGGTGGCGTAGCGTATCTGAGATACGCTACGCCCGCACAAAGTTACGCCGGGCTTTCTGAATCCGGGCCTTAGTGCCTACAGATCTGTATTGGGCTTACTGCGATTGCCAGCAATAGATGGGGGCGGTGGACAGGTTTTTGTTTCACCTGTGGTGTTTATATTGGTCCAGCAGCGCACCAACACCTTTGCAGCCATTGTGCTACATGCTGGGTGTTTGGTGTGCTCCTGTACCTTTAAGGAGGGGTGGCTCCCCTTCAGTCCACCTGCCCTCATCTATCCATTAGAATGCCCGTGCCTCCACTGTGGGGACACTCATTGTTTAGTGTTAGGACCACAGATTACAGGGTGCCTTGGCGTGGCTCTGTGGCTCATGCATGCGTTTGCAAACGCGTGCGGACAAAACCCCTGTTTTTAGCGCATACTGTTAGACGGGTTAATTTGGTTGTTCTGCAGGCTGGTCGGTAAGGAGGCTTGGTTTTTCCCTGGGCATTCCCCGGGTTTTGTTGTTATTTTTTGGACTGATAAGAAGCAGTGGTGGCCCGTCCATAGGGGCCCCCTTCCTGTAGTTATATAAAAAAAAAGGGGCCCTTTAAGGCTTTAAAAAATTGTTTTGCAGCGCCGCGCACATAACATATACTCATGCATTGCATGTTATTGTGGCCGCCTATTCAGATAACTGGACATTGGGCGCCGATTATCTGAATAAGGACAGCTGGTTGGCTGTGCGGAAGTGCCTATCAGAGCCAGCGGCTTTCCCAGTACAGCCCTTCAGCTCCCGGATGTCTTATCCTCGGAACGTAGTGAGCTACGTCCCTTGGATAAGACTGACGGCCGTCTCAGCCAATCAGGTTCACTGATTCTGGTTATCAGTAACCTGATTGGCTGAAGCGTCATCGAGGGCGGCAGAAGACATCGAGGGACCGTGGAAGGAGGATGGCGAACCTCAGAAAGGTAAGTGCCGGGCAGGGGGAGGGGGGGGGCAATCTGACTGGCAGCATTTTACAGGGCACAGTGGGGACAATTGATGTGGGCACAGTGGGGACAATTGATGTGGGCACGGTGGGGACAATTGATGTGGGCACAGTGGGGACAATTGATGTGGGGACAATTGATGTGGGCACAGTGGGGACAATTGATGTGGGGACAATTGATGTGGGCACAGTGGGGACAATTGATGTGGGGACAATTGATGTGGGCACAGTGGGGACAATTGATGTGGGCACAGTGGGGACAATTGATGTGGGGACAATTGATGTGGGCACAGTGGTGACAATTGATGTGGGCACAGTGGGGACAATTGATGTGGGCACGGTGGGGACAATTGATGTGGGCACAGTGGGGACAATTGATGTGGGCACAGTGGGGACAATTGATGTGGGCACAGTGGGGACAATTGATGTGGGCACAGTGGGGACAATTGATGTGGGCACAGTGGGGACAATTGATGTGGGCACAGTGGGGACAATTGATGTGGGCACAGTGGCGACAATTGATGTGGGCACAGTGGCGACATTCGATGTGGGCACAGTGGCGACAATTGATGTGGGCACAGTGGGGACAATTGATGTGGGCACAGTGGGGACAATTGATGTGGGCACAGTGGTAACAATTGATGGCATGGCACAGTGGCTGCGTTTGTTGGCACAGTGGCTGCGTTTGGCATGGCACAGTGGTGACAATTGATGTGGGCACAGTGGGGACAATTGATGTGGGGACAATTGATGTGGGCACAGTGGGGACAATTGATGTGGGCACAGTGGGGACAATTGATGTGGGCACAGTGGGGACAATTCATGTGGGCACAGTGGGGACAATTGATGTGGGCACAGTGGTGACAATTGATGTGGGCACAGTGGGGACAATTGATGTGGGCACAGTGGCGACAATTGATGTGGGCACAGTGGGGACAATTGATGTGGGCACAGTGGTGACAATTGATGTGGGCACAGTGGGGACAATTGATGTGGGCACAGTGGCGACAATTGATGTGGGCACAGTGGTAACAATTGATGGCATGGTACAGTGGCTGCGTTTGATGGCACAGTGGCTGCATTTGGCATGGCACAGTGGTGACAATTGATGTGGGCACAGTGGGGACAATTGATTTGGGGACAATTGATGTGGGCACAGTGGGGCCGATTGATGTGGGCACAGTGGGGACAATTGATGTGGGGACAATTGATGTGGGCACAGTGGGGACAATTGATGTGGGCACAGTGGCGACAATTGATGTGGGCACAGTGGCGACAATTGATGTGGGCACAGTGGTAACAATTGATGGCATGGCACAGTGGCTGCATTTGATGGGCACAGTGGCTGCCTTTGATGGGCACAGTGAGGCTGCAATTGTCTTTTTTTTGTTTTCAGTTGTTTGCGTCCCCTAAGTATTTTGAGCACCAGCCGCCACTGATAAGAAGTCATTAGTGGTAACGATGAGGATCCGGCGGTGACAGACCTGATTGGATGGTCACCAGCGGTATCTATTTTGGGGACCAGCCAGGCACTTTCCTTCCTCTGGATCAACGCGGAGGAAGGAAGGACGGAGGATCCGGAGATCAGCGATTGTCTCCGCTCGCAGATCATATAAAGAGCGGACAATCTATTCACCAACGTTCACTATAATCAGACGCCACGACCTCTGCAGGCGCCATTGCGATGAATCTGCACAAAGGAACTGAGAACAATCTCCACCCCGAGAGGCGCGACACCACTCAGCTCAGGGCACTTTGTATCTCATTAAAGTATTAACACAAAAAACAGAGAAAGATACAAAAGAAAAAGAAAAACAGCCAGACCCAAGGGGGTGTGGCCAAAAGTAGGCGTTACCAACAAAATGGGATGTGGCTTCACAGCATAGGACTTTTAGTTTTGCTTCTTTCCATTTTGCTTTGTTATGCTTCAGACATAATGGGGCTTGGGGGGAACTTTGAAGAGAAAGTGGAAGTAAAATAACTCCCATCATTGTCTCATTGGGATAAAATAAGCCCCATCATCATGTATAGTGCAGGGGTCAGGAGTATGTAATGTACAGTGCAGCCTATAGAGTGTGGAGGTCAGGAGTATGTAATGTAAAGTGCGTATAGAGATTAGGAGTATATACTGAGCAGTGTAGCATATAGAGGGCAGTGTCCAGGGGTGCTTTATGTACAATGCAGCCGATAAAGTGCAGGGGTCAGGAGTATGTAATGTACAGTGCAGCCTATAGAGTGTGGAGGTCAGGAGTATGTAATGTACAGTGCAGCCTATAGAGCGTGGAGGTCAGGAGTATGTAATGTACAGTGCAGCCTATAGAGTGTGGAGGTCAGGAGTATGTAATGTACAGTGCAGCCTATAGAGTGTGGAGGTCAGGTGTATGTAATGTACAGTGCAGCCTATAGAGTGTGGAGGTCAGGAGTATGTAATGTACAGTGCAGCCTATAGAGTGTGGAGGTCAGGAGTATGTAATGTACAGTGCAGCCTATGGAGTGTGGAGGTCAGGAGTATGTAATGTACAGTGCAGCCTATAGAGTGCAGGGGTCAGGAGTATGTAATGTACAATTCAGTATATAAAGTATAGAGATTAGGAGTATGTAATGTAAAGTGCGTATAGAGATTAGAAGTGTATACTGAGCAGTGTAGCATATAGAGGGCAGTGTCCAGGAGTGCTTTATGTACAATGCAGCATATAGAGTGCAGAGGTCAGGAGTATGTAATGTACAGTGCAGCCTATAGAGTGCAGGGGTCAGGAGTATGTAATGTGCAGTGCAGCCTATGGAGTGCAGGGGTCAGGAGTATGTCATGTACAGTGCTGCCGATAGAGTGCAGGGGTCGGGTGTATGTAATGCGCCGTGTAGCCTATAGAGTGTAGAGGTCAGGAGTATGTAATGTACAGTGCAGCCTATAGAGTGTGGAGGTCAGGAGTATGTAATGTGCAGTGCAGCCTATGGAGTGCAGGGGTCAGGAGTATGCAACGTACAGTGCAGCGGATAGAGTGCAGGGGTCAGGTGTATGTAATGCACAGTGTAGCCTATAGAGTGTAGAGGTCAGGAGTATGAAATGTACAGTGCAGCATATAGAGCAGTGATGGCAAACCCATGGCATGGGTGCCACAGCTGGTACGCAGAGCCCTCTCTGTAGGCACGGGAGCTATACACTGACCGGCCATAGAAATGTGTAGCGGGTGCCAGCTGCCGCCACTGCTAATGCTCTTTAATCCTGTATGTAATGTACAATGCAGTATATAGAGTGTAGAGATTTGGAGTAGGTAATGGGCATTGTAGCATATAGAGGGCAGTGTCCAGGAGTGCTTTATGTACAATGCAGCATGTAGAGTGCAGAGGTCAGGAGTATGTAGTGCACAGTGCAGCCTATAGAGTGCAGAGGTCAGGAGTATGTAATGTACAGTGCAGCCTATAACGTGCAGAGGTCAGGTGTATGTAATGTACAGTGCAGCCTATAGAGTGCAGAGGTCAGGAGTATGTAGTGCACAGTGCAACATAAGAGAGTGCAGAGGTCAGGAAAAAATAAAACATGTTCTATTTCTAAACTCCGGCGGAAAAAAGTCCGATGGGGCCCACATACGGTCGGAATATCCTATGAAAAAATTCTGTCTGAATTTTTTCATCGGAAATTCCGATCGTGTGTACGAGGCATAAGGTTCCATTTTAATATTTTAAATAAATACTTTGGTTTTGTGTTGCAGTTTGGGCACTCGGGCCATCACTGATATAGAGTGCAGATGTCAGGAGTATGTAATGTACAATACAGCATATAGAGTGCAGAGGTCAGGAATATGTAATATACAGTACAACACAGAATATAGGGTGTAGATGTCAGGAGAATGTAATTTACACTGCAGCATATAGAGTGTAGATGTTGGAAGTATGTATTGTACAACGCAGCATATAGAGTGCAGAGGTCAGAAGTATGTAATGTACAATGCAGCATATAAGGTGCAGGGGTCAGGAGTATGTAATGTACAATGCAGCATATAAGGTGCAGGGGTCAGGAGTATGTAATGTACAATGCAGCATATAAAGTGTAGGGGTCAGGAGTAGGTAATGTACAATGCAGCATATAGAATGTAGGGGTCAGGAGTAGGTAATGTACAATGCAGCATATAGAGTGCAGGGGTCAGGAGTATGTAATGTACAATGCAGCCTATAGAATGTAGGGGTCAGGAGTAGGTAATGTACAATGCAGCATATCAAGTGTAGGGGTCAGGAGTAGGTAATGTACAGTGCAGCCTATAGAATGTAGGGGTCAGGAGTAAGTAATGTACAATGCAGCCTATAGAATGTAGGGGTCAGGAGTAGGTAATGTACAGTGCTGAATCAACAAATTGTAGGCCGGCTGGACCCCCATTCCGCACAGACCCCTCCATTGAGCACAAACCCCCCCTTCAGCACAGACGGACCTCCCCTCCCCCCATCCCATTCAGTACCTCAGATCAGTCATCAGCACGGCCAGGTCACAGCAGGTTCCCTCCCCCTGTGTACACATAAACACGCTGGGCCAGATTCTCGTAGAAACGGTGGCGGCGTAGCGTAAGCCATTTACACCACGCCGCCGCAATTTACTGGAGCAAGTGCCGTATTCGCAAAGCACTTGCTCCGTAATTTGCGGCGGTGTAGTGTAAATGGCCCGGCGTAAGGCCGCGTAATTCAAAGGGGGCGGCTTGTATTTAAATTAAGCGCGCCCCCGCGCCGATCGAACTGCGCATGCGCCGGCCGTAAAAATAGCCCAGTGTGCATGCTCCAGCTTACGACGCAAAACGTCAATGAGGCCGACGTGAGCGTCATTGACGTAAAGTCCTATTCGCGAACGACTTAGTAAAACGACGTAAACAACGGAAAAAGACGACGCTGACCCGACGCCATACTTAACATGGCATACAGCGGACCGACGTAAGGTTATCCCTCATATAGCAGGGGTAACCTTACGCTTACGGAAACGGCGCAAAATCGTTCTGGAATCGGCGTATCGGGCTCATTTGCATAGTCAAATGAGAAAACAACGTAAACGCCACCTAGCGGCCAGCGTCGAATTACATCTAAGATCCGACGGTGTAAGTGACTTACACCTGTCGGATCTACGCCGTATCTATGCGTAAATTATTCCAGGAATCAGACGCATAGATACCCGGGGCCAAAAACAGAGATACGACGGTGTTACCTGAGATACACCTTCGTAACCCTTCTGAGAATCTGGCTCGCTGTGTTTGTGTGACATCCGGCCCGGGACCGCTCAGACAGCCCGTGGCCGCGAGACTCTTCAACACCTTCTCGATTTTCCGGGGGGGGGGGGGTCAATTGCCCCCCCTTGCCCTATGGAGCCCATGTGTGCAGGCAGAGCTGCTGTAAGAAACCACGGGGGCCCCATACAGCCAATGCTTTCGTTATGAATGAAAATAGTGATGATTGGTACTGATCACTCATTGTGTTCATTCAGGAAAGGAAGGGGCTGGTAAATGTGACATATTTACCAGACCCTTCCACCACTCTCCATCCTGTTGAAGGATCCTATTGTGTGCTTGCAACCAGGGCTGCTGTTAGAAATGATGGGGCCCCGTACAGTTCACCTGGCAGACACCCCCCCCCCCCCAATATATCAAAACAATATTTTCACTAAAAATACACTAAAAGTATTATTAGCTAATACAAACCTAACAAAGAACCTGTGTGAATAAGCCCTTTTTAAATATTATTTTTTACATTTTTATTTAAAAAAATTATAATTTTAGGGTCGAAAATGGAAAGAGTATGCAACCCTACCAAGACATGGCCGTCCCCCTAAACTGACCGTGCCGGGCAAGGAGAGCATTCATCAGAGAAGCAGCCAAGAGGCCCATGGTAACTCTGGAGGAACTGCAGAGGATCCACAGCTCAGGGGGGAGAATCTGTCCACAGGACAACTATTAGTGGTCTCTCCACAAATCTGTCCTTTATGGAAGAGTGACAAGAAGAAAGACATTGGAGAAAGAAAGACATAAGAAGTCCTGTTTGCAGTTTGTGAGAAGCCATGTGGGGGAGGGGACACAGCAAACATGTGGAAGAAGGTGCTCTGGTCACATGACACCAAAATTCAACTTTTTGGCCTTAAAGCAAAACGCTATGGGCTAGATTCAGAAAGCCCGCCGTAAGTTTGTGTGGGCGTAGCGTATCTCAGATACGCTACGCCGCCTTAACTTAGTGAGGCTGGGGCTGGATTCACAAAGAACCTGCGCCCTAAGTTGCGGCGGTGTAGCGTAAATCTGTCTGCGCCAAATTCAAATTGAGAAGAGGTGGGCGTGTTTTATGTAAATAAAACATGACCCCACGTAAATGACGTCTCTAACGAACGGCGCATGCGCCAGCCGTGAACGTATCCCAGTGCGCATGCTCCTAATCACGTCGCAAATAGTCAATGCTTTCGACGTGAACGTAATTTACGCAAAGCCCTATTCGCGAACGACTTACGCAAACGACGTAAACGACGCAAAATTCGACGCTGTCCCGACGTCCATACTTAACATTGGCTATGCCTCATATAGCAGGAGTAACGTTACGCCGGAAAAAGCCTTACGCAAACGACGTAAAAAAATCCGCCGGGCGCACGTACGTTTCTGAATCGGCGTATCCAGCTCATTTGCATATTCTAAGCTGAAATCGACGGAGGCGCCACCTAGCGGCCAGCGTAAATATGCAACTAAGATACGACGGCGTAAGAGACTTACGCCAGTCAGATCTTAGCCTAATTTCGGCGTATCTTGTTTTCTGAATACAGAAAGAAGATACGCCGGCGCAGCTTTGAATTTACGCGGCGTATCAATAGATACGCCGGCGTAAATTCTTGCAGAATCTAGACCTATGTGTGGTGGAAAACTAACACTGCACATCACCCTGAACACACCATCCCCACCGTGAAACATGGTGGTGGCAGCATCATGTGGTGGGGATGCTTTTCTTCAGCAGGGACAGGGAAGCTGGTCAGAGTTGATGGGAAGATGGATGGAGCCAAATACAGGACAATCTTAGAAGAAAACCTGTTAGACTCTGCAAAAGACTTGAGACTGGGGCGGAGGTTCACTTTCCAGCAGGACAACGACCCTAAAGTACAGCCAGAGCTACAATGGAATGGTTTAGATCAGGGGTCCTCAAACTACAGCCCGCGGGCCAGATACGGCCCACCAAGGTCCTTTGCCCGGCCCTCCTGGCCTTTTGGGCACAGGCCAGACTGCATTACTGTTCAATGGAGAGGCTGGCTGCATTACTGGGTACAGAAGAGGCTGAATTACTGGGCACAGGTCAGGCTGCATTACTGGGCACAGGACAGGCTGAATTACTGGGCAATGGAAAGGCTGGATGCATTACTGGGCACAAGACAGGCTATATTACTGGGCACAAGACAGGCTATATTAATGGGCACAAGACAGGCTGCATTACTGGGCACACGTCAGGCTGCATTACTGGGCACAGGTCAGGCTGCATTACTGGGCACAGGTCAGGCTGCATTACTGGGCACAGGTCAGGCTGCATTACTGGGCACAGGTCAGGCTGCATTACTGGGCACAGGTCAGGCTGCATTACTGGGCACAGGTCAGGCTGCATTTCTGGGCACAGGTCAGGCTGCATTTCTGGGCACAGGTCAGGCTGCATTTCTGGGCACAGGTCAGGCTGCATTTCTGGGCACAGGTCAGGCTGCATTTCTGGGCACAGGACAGGCTGCATTACTGGGCACAGGACAGGCTGCATTACTGGGTCCTGGAGAGGCTGGCTGCATTACTGGGAACAGGTCAGACTGTATAGATGGGCATTGGTAAGGCTGCTTTGCTGGGCATTGGTAAGGCTGCATAGATGGGCACTAGTCGGCCTGCATTGCTGGGCACTGGTAAAGCTGCATTACTGGTCAGGCTACATTGCTGGGCACTGGATAGGCTAGCTGTGCTGCTGGGCACTGGTCGGGCTGTGCTGCTGGGCACTGGTCGGGCTGTGCTGCTGGGCACTGGTTGGGCTGTGCTGCTGGGCACTGGTCGGGCTGTGCTGCTGGGCACTGGTCGGGCTGTGCTGCTGGGCACTGGTGAGGCTGTGTTGCTGGGCACTGGTGAGGCTGCATTGTTGGGCATTTATGAGGCTGCATTGATCCGGCCCCCCAACAATCTGAGGGACAGTGAACTGGCCCCCTGTTTAAAAAGTTTGAGGACCCCTGGTTTAGATCAAAGCCTATTCATGTGTTGGAATGGCCCAGTCACAGTCCAGACCTAAATCACATTGAGAATCTGTGGCAAGACCTGAAAATTGCTGATCACAGACGCTCTCCATCCAATCTGACAGAGACTGAGATATTTTACAAAGAAGAAGAATGGGCAGAAATGTTCCTCTCTAGATGGGCAAAGCTGGTAGAGACACCCCCAAAAAGACTTTTAGAGAAAGGGGGTTCTACAAAGTATTGACTCCGGGGGGGGGGCATACAAATGCCCCTCCCCCCACACTTTTCACAGATTTATTTGTAAAAAAAATTGAAAACCATTTATCATTTTCCTTCCACTTCACAATTATGTGACACTTTGTGTCTCTCACATAAAATCCCAATAAAATACATTTACGTTCTTGGCTGTAACACGAGAACATGTGGGAAAGTTTCGGGAGTGAACGCGGATAAAAGTCGTATTCATTATCCGGAAACGTGTTCCTGGCTCTGGCGGTGAGGGTTGGATGATGTGTGGGGTGTATGACGGGTGGAGCCGGTCTAGTCCAAACAAAGCGGCATGAGGTGTGGGGGAGCCTCCCACCATCGAGGTGCCAGGTCGGACCCCTCACCCTGACGGGGTTTTTCCCAGGGACGGAGATTGTGGTTGGAGGATGTGGAGGCACCGCAGGACAAACATCAACATTTCCACCGGCGTTCTCCATAATTATCCCGCCGGCCCTATTTATAACTGCAAAACGACCGGCACACCGCGCGTGCGTGGGGTGGGGGGGAGGAGGGATCGGAGGCTGAGGGGATATTCAGAGGAGAGGGGGAGATGGACCTGGGGGGGGGGGGGCAAGTATTAAACACTGAGGGACACTCACTTCCCGAAACTCTGCGCTCTCCTCTCCCGGACGTCTCCTCTATAGAAGAGGAAACTGCACTTCTCAAGGGAGGAGAGGAGCCAATGGTGACAACGTCTGTACAGCATGTCACAGACTGAGAGAGGGACCGAGTGGGGAGAAAGAGAGAGAAAAGAGAGGGGAAAAGAAGGTGATATGTAGGAAAGAGGAGAAGAGAAGTGGAGGACAGGAGAGAGAAAAGATGGAGGAGAGGAGAGGTGGTGGACTCGTCTAGTAGAGAGGAGAGATGGAGGAGAGCAGAGATGGAGGAGAGGAGGACAGGAGAGGAGGACAGGAGAGAGAAAAGATGGGAGGAGAGGAGAGGAGGGAGAAAGGATAGAGGAGAGGACAAGAGAGAGAAAAGATAGAGAGGAGAGGAGGGAGAAAAGATGGAGGAGAGGAGAGGTGGTGGACTCGTCTAGCAGATAGGAGAGGAGAGATGGAGAGGAGGACAGGTGAGAGAAAGGATAGAGGAGAGGAGAGGTGGTGGACTCGTCTAGTACATAGGAGAAGAGAGATGGAGGAGAGCAGAGATGGAGGAGAGGAGGACAGGAGAGAGAAAAGATTGGAGGAGAGGAGAGGAGAGAAGAGAGGAAAGATGGAGGAGAGGTGAGATAGTGGAGAGGAGAGCAGAGACGGAGGAGAGGAGAGTTGGAGGAAAGGAGAAATGGAGGAGAGGAATTATGAAGGAGAGGAGGACAGGAGAGAGAAAAGATGGAGGAGAGGAGGGAGAAAAGATAGAGGAGAGGAGAGGTGGTGGACTTGTCTAGTAGACAGGAGAGGAGAGATAGAGACGGAGGAGAGGAGAGTTGGAGGACAGGAGAAAAGGAGGAGAGGAGAGATGAAGGAGAGGAGGACAGGAGAGAGAAAAGATGGGGAGCAGAAGACAGGAGAGAAGAGAGGAAAGATGGAGGAGAGAAGGTGGAGAGGAGAGCAGAGACGGAGGAGAGTTGTAGGACAGGAGAAATGGAGGAGAGGAACGATGAAGGAGAGGACAGGAGAGAGGAAAGATGTAGAAGAGGAGGGAGAAAAGATAGAGGAGAGGAGAGGTGGTGGACTCGTCTAGTAGACAGGAGAGGAGAGATGGAGGAGAGCAGAGACAGAGGAGAGGAGAGTTGGAGGCCAGGAGAAATGGAGGAGAGGAGAGATGAAGGAGAGGAGGACAGGAGAGACAAAATATGGGAGGAGTGGACAGGAGAGAAGAGAGGAATGATGGAGGAGAGGAGAGATGGTGGAGAGCAGAGACAGAGGAGAGGTGAGATAGAGGAGAAATGGTGGAGAGGAGATATGGAGGAGAAGAGAGGAGAGATGGGGATAGAAGAGCTGGTGGAGAGGAGAAAGAAGAGAGGAAGGGAATGAGAGAGGAGTGATGGAGGAGAGGAATGGTGGAAGACAGATACAGGGGAGAAACAGAGGAGTGGAGAGATGGGGGAGATGAGAGGAGAGATGTGGAGGGCAGGAGAGTAGAGATGGAGGAAAGGAGAGTAGAGATGGAGGAAAGGAGAGTAGAGATGGAGGAAAGGAGTGTAGAGATGGAGGAAAGGAGAGGTGGTGGAGAGCAGAAAGGAAAAAGGGGTGGCAAGGGAGGGGAATAGAAAAGAGGGAAGACAGAATAAAGGGGAGGATAGAGGAGAGGAGTAATGGAGAAGAAGACAGAGGAATGGGGGAGGATAGATACAAGAGAGAAACAGAGGAGAGATGAGAGTTGGATGGGATTGGAGATGAGAGATTGAGTAGAGGAGAGTTGGAGGACAGGAGAGATGAAGAAGAGTAGAGATTGAGGAAAGGAGAGGAGATATGGGGGATAGAAGAGGTGGAGGGGAGGAGAAAGGAAAGATAGAGGAGAGAGAAGACATGAAGGGGATTGGAGAGAAGTGATGGAGGAGAGGGAAGAGGAATGGTGGAGGACAAATACAGAGGAGAAATAGAGGAGAGGTGAGATGGAGGAGAAGAGAGGAGAGATGGGGGATAGAAGCGCTGGAGGAGAGGAGAAAGAATAGAGGAAGGGGATGAGAGAGGAGTGATAGAGGAGAGGGGAGAGGAATTGTGGAAGACAGATACAGGGGAGAAACAGAGGAGAGATGTGAGTTGGAGGAGAGAAGAGGTGGGGGACAGGAGAGATGGAGGAGAGAGGAGAGAGGAAGGGGATGAGAGAGGAGTGATGGAGGAGAGGGGAGAGGAATCGTGGAAGACAGATACAGGGGAGAAACAGAGGAGTTGGATGGGAGAGTTAGAGGAGAGAGAAATAAATGGAGGAGAGAAGAGATGGAGGAGAAATTGAGGAGAAGAGAGCTGGAGGGCAGGAGAGTAGAGATGGAGGAAAGGATAGTGGAGATGGAGGAAAGGAGAGGTGATGGAGAGATGAAAGGAAAGAAGGGTGGAGAGAGGAAGGGGATTAGAAGAGAGGGAACACAGAATAAAGGGGAGGATAGAAGAGAGACGGAGGAGAGGAGTAATGGAGAAGAGGATAGGGGAATGGGGGAGGACAAATACAAGAGAGAAACAAAGGAGAGATGAGAGTTGGATGGGATTGGATGGGATTGGAAAGGAGAGATAGAGAAGAGTTGGAGGACAGGAGAGATGAAGAAAATTAGAGATGGAAGAAAGGAGAGGAGAGGTGGTAGAGAGGAAAAGGTAAAGATAGAGGAGAGGAAGTAGATTAGAGAGAGGAGTGATGGGGGAGATGGGAGAGGAATGGTGGAGAATAGATAAAGGGGAGAAACAGAGGAGAGATGTGAGTTGGAGGAGAGGAGAGAGAGAAAAATTGAGCAGAGGAGAGATGGGGGAGATAAGAGGAGAAGAGAGTTGGAGGGCAGGAGAGTGGAGATGAAGAAACTGATAGTAGAGATGAAGGAAAGGAGAGTAGAGATGGAGGAAATGGGGGTTGGGAGGGGGGTTGGGATGGGGGTTGGGAGGAGGGTTGGGATGGGGGTTGGGATGGGGGTTGGGAGAAGGGGTGGGATGGGGGTTGGGAGGAGGGTTGGGAGGGGGGTTGGAATGGGGGTTGGGATGGGGAGGAGGGTTGGAATGGGGGTTGGGAGGGGGGTTGGGATGGGGGTCGGGAGGAGGGTCGGGATGAGGGTCGGGAGGGGGGTTGGGATGGGGGTCGGGAGGGGGGTTGGAATGGGGGTTGGGATGGGGGTCGGGAGGAGGGTTGGGATGAGGGTTGGGATGGGGGTTGGGAGGAGGGTTGGGAGGGGGGTTGGGATGGGGGTTGGGAGGGGGGTTGGGATGGGGGTTGGGAGGAGGGTTGGGAGGAGGGTTGGAATGAGGGTCGGGAGGGGGGATGGAATGGGGGTTGGGATGGGGGTCGGAAGGGGGGTTGGAATGGGGGTTGGGATGGGGGTCGAGAGGAGGGTTGGGATGAGGGTTGGGATGGGGTCGGGAGGAGGGTTGGGATGAGGGTCGGGAGGAGGGTCGGGATGAGGGTTGGGATGGGAACTGGGAAAGACCCAGTGACGTACGAGGGTGCGTCAGAGGGGGCGGGGTCACGTGACGGGTGGCCGCTTCCCCTGTATAAAAAATGTCAAAGCTCCAGCGCGTCATTCCGCTGGGCTGTGTCCAGCGGAGAGAGGAGCTCGCCTGCTGCGCTCTGGACGGATGGATCTTCTCATCGCTGGACCGGACCGCTGATCACCCTTAATAAAGGATTTTTTTCTACGGTGTCTGTGTTCTTTTTTTACTATTTACACTTCCTTAGTGAAATGGTAGAGGTACAGTGTACCCCATTACCAATTCACATAGGGGGGGGGCAGGATCTGGGGGTCCCCTTTGTTAAAGGGGTCTTCCAGATTCTGATAAGCCCCCCGCCCGCAGACCCCCACAACCACCGGGCAAGGGTTGTGGGCATGAGGCCCTTGTCCCCATCAACATGGGGACATCCTCCCCATGTTGAGGGCATGTGGCCTGGTGCGGTTCAGGAGAGGGGGGGGGCCGCACTCTGTCCCCCCTCTTTTCTGCGGCCGGCCAGGTTAACGTGCTCGGATAAGGAGTCTGGTGTGGATTTTTGGGGGAACTCCACACCATTTTTTTTTTAAATTTGGGGTGGAGTTCCCCTTAAAATCCACACCAGACCTAAAGGGTCTGGTATGGATATTTAGGGGGAACCCCACGTCATTTTATTTTTAAATTGATGGCGGGGTTTCCCCTTAATATCCATTCCAGACCTGAAGGGCCTGTTAATGGAATTTGGGGTGACCCCCACGCTTTTTTATTTATTTTTTATGAATGAATCATCTCTGTAATTGAAAGAGCCGACAATTCATTAAAGCCGGTTTTAAATGCCTTTTTTTCTTTCAGAAATGACACTTTGTGCAGGGACAGTTATATGTACGGGAAACATGCGCTTTTTCCCATGCATACTATACACCCCCCCTAGGTACGAAATTTAAAGTAATATTACACTTTTATTGTTTCACTTTTAGCATTAATAAATTCACTGCTCCCGAAAAAACTGCCGTTTTTAAAACTTTGTTTTTGCATTGATACACGTCCCCTGGGGCAGGACTGAGGTCCCCAAACACTTTTTAGGACAAAACTTGCAGATTAGCCTTTAAAATTAACACTTTAGATTTCTCCCATAGACTTTAACATGGTGTTCCACTGCTTTTCGAATTTGCCGCGAACACCCCAAATTGTTCGTTGTTCGCCGAACAGGCGACCAGGCAATGTTCGAGTCGAACATGAGTTCGACTCGAACTCGAAGCTCATCCCTAATCATGAAGTCCTCCAGGCATTGAGGAACTGAAGTGCACACATGACTATGATAACTGTCACAGCCTAGATGGCGCTGCGCTGTGCCCCATTTCTCTCGCCCCCATATAAGAGTGAACTCATTCACTGACATTAACCCTTTAATCAGTTTGGATGTGGCGGCGTCACCTCGTCAGATCACCATCTGTGCCCGCAGCGCCCCGTCTCTCCGATTTTCCGCCTCATTGGCGGATGTCTCTGCCTCATTACCTGCAGGATTGCCGGGCGTCTCGTCACCTCAGGCAATGCACAGATCTCCTCGCGTGTCACTCAGCGCCAATCTATGTAGAGGGGTCACACGGTGCAGCAGCCGTCATTCATCCTACACAGAGAGATAAAGTGATATAATGTGACCAGTAATGGAACACTCAGGGCACCAGCATAGAAAACATCAATAACCTGGAACATCAGACAGAGACAGTGCAGAGCGACCGTCCGAGACCGTGCAGAGCGACCGACCCAGACAGTGCAGAGCGACCGACCCAGACAGTGCAGAGCGACCGATCAAGACAGTGCAGAGCGACCGACCCAGACAGTGCAGAGCGACCGATCAAGACAGTGCAGAGCGACCGACTCAGACAGTGCAGAGCGACCGATCAAGACAGTGCAGAGCGACCGACCCAGACAGTGCAGAGCGACCGATCAAGACAGTGCAGAGCGACCGACTCAGACAGTGCAGAGCGACCGACTCAGACAGTGCAGAGCGACCGACTCAGACAGTGCAGAGCGACCGACCCAGACAGTGCAGAGCGACTGACCCAGACAGTGCAGAGCGACCGTCCGAGACCGTGCAAAGTGACTGACCCAGACAGTGCAGAGCGACCGACTCAGACAGTGCAGAGCGACCGACTCAGACAGTGCAGAGCGACAGACCCAGACAGTGCAGAGCGACCGACCAGACCGTGCAGAGCGACCGACCCAGACAGTGCAGAGCGACCGACTCAGACAGTGCAGAGCGACCGACTCAGACAGTGCAGAGCGACCGACCCAGACAGTGCAGAGCGACCGACTCAGACAGTGCAGAGCGACCGACTCAGACAGTGCAGAGCGACCGACTCAGAGCAGACAGTGCAGAGCGACTGACCCAGAGCAGACAGTGCAGAGCGACCGACTCAGACAGTGTAGAGCGACAGACTCAGACAGTGCAGAGCGACCGACTCAGACAGTGCAGAGCGACCGACTCAGACAGTGCAGAGCGACCGACTCAGAGCAGACAGTGCAGAGCGACTGACCCAGAGCAGACAGTGCAGAGCGACTGACCCAGAGCAGACAGTGCAGAGCGACCGACTCAGACAGTGCAGAGTGACTGATCAAGACAGTGCAGAACGACCGACTCAGAACAGACAGTGCAGAGAGACCGACTCAGAGCAGACAGTGCAGAGCGACCGACTCGTAGCAGACAGTGCAGAGCGACCGACTCAGAGCAGACAGTGCAGAGCGACCGACTCAGAGCAGACAGTGCAGAGCGACAGACTCAGAGCAGAGCGACCGACTCAGAGCAGACAGTGCAGAGCGACAGACTCAGAGAAGACAGTGCAGAGCGACAGACTCAGAGCAGACAGTGCAGAGCGACCGACTCAGAGCAGAGCGACCGACTCAGAGCAGACAGTGCAGAGCGACAGACTCAGTGCAGAGCGACAGACTCAGAGCAGAGCGACAGACTCAGAGCAGACAGTGCAGAGCGACAGACTCAGAGCAGAGTGACCGACTCAGAGCAGACAGTGCAGAGCGACCAACTCAGAGCAGACAGTGCAGAGCGACAGACTCAGAGCAGACAGTGCAGAGCGACAGACTCAGAGCATAGCTACCGACTCAGAGCAGACAGTGCAGAGCGACCAACTCAGAGCAGACAGTGCAGAGCGACCGAATCAGAGCAGAGCGACCCACTCAGAGAAGACAGTGCAGAGCGACAGACTCAGAGCAGACAGTGCAGAGCGACCGACTCAGAGCAGAGCGACCGACTCAGAGAAGACAGTGCAGAGCACAGTGCAGAGCGACCAACTCAGAGCAGAGCGACCGACTCAGAGAAGACAGTGCAGAGCGACAGACTCAGAGCAGAGCGACCGACTCAGAGCAGACAGTGCAGAGCGACAGACTCAGAGCAGACAGTGCAGAGCGACCGACTCAGAGCAGAGCGACCGACTCAGAGCAGACAGTGCAGAGCGACCAACTCAGAGCAGAGCGACCGACTCAGAGAAGACAGTGCAGAGCGATAGACTCAGAGAAGACAGTGCAGAGCGACAGACTCAGAGCAGACAGTACAGAGCAACCGACTCAGAGCAGACAGTGCAGAGCGACAGACTCAGAGCAGACAGGGCAGAGCGACCGACTCAGAGCAGACAGGGCAGAGCGACCGACTCAGAGCAGAGCGACCGACTCAGAGAAGACAGTGCAGAGCAACCGACTCAGAGCAGACAGTGCAGAGCGACAGACTCAGAGCAGAGCGACCGACTCAGAGCAGACAGTGCACAGCAACCGACTCAGAGCAGACAGTGCAGAGCAACCGACTCAGAGCAGACAGTGCAGAGCAACCGACTCAGAGCAGACAGTGCAGAGCAACCGACTCAGAGCAGAGCGACCGACTCAGAGAAGACAGTGCAGAGCGACAGACTCAGAGCAGACAGAGCAGAGCGACCGACTCAGAGAAGACAGTGCAGAGCGACCGACTCAGAGCAGACAGTGCAGAGCGACAGACTCAGAGCAGAGCGACCGACTCAGAGAAGACAGTGCAGAGCAACCGACTCAGAGCAGAGCGACCGACTCAGAGCAGACAGTACAGAGCAACAGACTCAGAGCAGACAGGGCAGAGCGACCGACTCAGAGCAGACAGGGCAGAGCGACCGACTCAGAGCAGAGCGACCGACTCAGAGAAGACAGTGCAGAGCAACCGACTCAGAGCAGACAGTGCAGAGCGACAGACTCAGAGCAGAGCGACCGACTCAGAGCAGACAGTGCACAGCAACCGACTCAGAGCAGACAGTGCAGAGCAACCGACTCAGAGCAGACAGTGCAGAGCGACCAACTCAGAGCAGAGCGACCGACTCAGAGAAGACAGTGCAGAGCGACAGACTCAGAGCAGACAGTGCAGAGCGACCGACTCAGAGCAGAGCGACCGACTCAGAGCAGACAGTGCAGAGTGACCGACTCAGAGCAGACAGTGCAGAGCGACCGACTCAGAGCAGACAGTGCAGAGCAACCGACTCAGAGCAGACAGTGCAGAGCAACCGATTTAGAGCAGGCAGAGCAGAGCGACCGACTCAGAGAAGACAGTGCAGAGCGACCGACTCAGAGCAGACAGTGCAGAGCGACCGACTCAGAGCAGACAGTGCAGAGCGACAGACTCAGAGCAGACAGTGCAGAGCGACAGACTCAGAGCAGAGCGACCGACTCAGAGAAGACAGTGCAGAGCGACAGACTCAGAGAAGACAGTGCAGAGCAACCGACTCAGAGCAGACAGTGCAGAGCGATAGACTCAGAGCAGACAGTGCAGAGCGATAGACTCAGAGAAGACAGTGCAGAGCGACAGACTCAGAGCAGACAGTGCAGAGCAACAGACTCAGAGCAGACAGTGCAGAGCGACAGACTCAGAGCAGACAGTGCAGAGCGACAGACTCAGAGCAGACAGTGCAGAGCGACAGACTCAGAGCAGACAGTGCAGAGCGACAGACTCAGAGCTGTTCATTTTTTAGTGTGGCCACAAAGCACGGAATCGGGGCCACAGCATGTGAACAGCCCTCAGCAGGTGCATGCCCTCGTTCAGGTAGGGGATGGGGAGTGGTAAAACCAAGTGGTTGAGCTTCACATGTGAGCAAACCCTAACAGAACACTTTTGCTGGACAGCTTGGTCCGTTAAAGGATGTTGAAAGTTACCGGCAGCATCACCAGGTGAAAAAAAAAGGAAAATAAGGCTAAAAAAAAAAAAAAATGAATGCAGCCATCACATCTAATGATCGGTAAGCTGCAATATATGAAATTTTTGGTTTTGGGTAAATTAAGCTTTAACACCCAGCATCTCCTTATTTACTAAGCTCAGCGAACAATCACTACACTACGTCTTTATTTCTTTAATAAATAAACCCCAATTTATTACTACGGCTCAAATTTCCTTTCAGTGACATCTCTGTTCCTCTGAAGAATGAGACCCACCAAGAACCTCCGCCATACATCTCCAGGCTGGTCACGTCACCCACTTGCAGAACACAGTTTCTGGAAGCTCTGGGGCCCTCGGCCGTCACTTGGCTCCTTGTGTGTTGGGTTTGCGGTGAGAACAGCTGCATAAATAAAATGTACGTTCTGGAATCTTCCCCAATGTACAGCTGGGAGGCGGCTGAGCGGCTCACTGTCCTTACAAATAAACAGGGATCCTCTGTGAAAACATCCGACCAAAAGACAACAAGCAAAATACGAGAGCCGCGAGCGCCAAAAGACACCTGACCGCTCCGAGCGCCCGCCGATTCCGGGAGAAGAAAGAGGATCGGGATGGGGGTTATTCAGTTGTTTTCCTATCATAATGCCGGTTGTGTGTCTGAGAGTCACCCAATGGTGCCTTCCAACACCCATCGTATCGTCTTATGGGGCGCTTATGCCACCCATTATATCGCCGGTTTGGTCTCCAATGTCACCCAACATATTGCCATTTGGTTCTCTTATGTCACCTATCATGTTGCCAGTTGGGTCTCTAATATCACCCATCAATCTGCCCCTTGGGTCTCTTATATCACCCATTTTATTGCCCCTTTGGTTTCTTATGTCACCCATTATATTGCCTGTTGGATCTCTTATGTCACCCATCATATTGCCCATTGGGTCGCTTATGTCACCCATCATTTTGCCCGTGGGGTCTCATATGTCACCCATCATTTAACCTGCTGGGTCTGCTATGTCACCCATCATGTTGCCTGTTGGGTCTCTTATGTCACCCATCACCATCATATTGCCCATTGGGTCTCATATGTCACCCATCATATTGCATGTTGGGTCTCTTATATCACCCATCAATCTGCCCCTTGGGTCTCTTATATCACCCATTTTATTGCCCCTTTGGTTTCTTATGTCACCCATTATATTGCCTGTTGGATCTCTTATGTCACCCATCATATTACCCATTGGGTCGCTTATGTCACCCATCATATTACCCATCGGGTCGCTTATGTCACCCATCCTATAGCCTGTTGGGTCTCCTATGTCACCCATCTTATAGCCTGTTGGGTCTCCTATGTCACCCATCATATTACCCATTGGGTCTCTTATGTCACCCATCATATTGTCAGTGGGTCTCTTATATCACCCATCTTATTGGCCATTGGGTCTCTTATGTCACCCATCTTATTGCATGTTGGGTCTTTTATGTCACCCATCATATTACACATTGGTTCACTTATGTCACCCATCCTATAGCCTGTTGGGTCTCCTATGTCACCCATCATATAGCCTGTTGGGTCTCCTATGTCACCCATCATATAGCCTGTTGGGTCTCTTATGTCACCCATCTTTTTGCCCGTTAGGTCTCTTATGTCACCCATCATATTGTCAGTGGGTCTTTTATGTCACTCGTAATATTGACAGTTGAGTCTCTTATGTCACCCACCATATTGCACAGTAAGACTCTTATGTCAAGCAGGTGGGAGAATGGATGGACAGCCGCACTCCAAAAAGTCTTGTTGAAAAAAGACGTGCTCTTTATTGTAAAAAGGAAAAAATGCACAGCACACAACAGCATACAGTGGGATAGACAGTTGACGCGTTTCGCATTAACAACTAATGCTTAGTCATAGCTGACTCTTATGTCACCCATAATATTGTCAGTGAGTCTCTTATGTCACCCATCATATTGCCTTTTGGGTCTCCTATGTTATTTATCATATTGGCCTTCCCCGTTGGATCTTTTATGTCACCCATCATATTGCCCCTCGGGTCTCGTATGTCACCAATCCTATTGCCCCTTGAGTCTCGTATGTCACCCATCATATTGCCCCTTGGGTCTATTTGTCCCCCATCATATTGCCGGTTGAGTCTCTTATGTCACCCATCACCATCATATTGCCCATTGGGTCTTATATGTCACCCATCATATTGCATGTTGGGTTTTTTATGTCACCCATCATATTGCCCGTTGTGTCTCATATGTCACCCATCATTTAACCTGCTGGGTCTGCTATGTCACCCATCATATTGCCTGTTGGGTCTCTTATGTCACCCATCACTATCATATTGCCCATTGTGTCTCATATGTCACCCATCATATTGCATGTTGGGTCTTTTATGTCACCCATCATATTACCCATTGGGTCGCTTATGTCACCCATCATATTGCCCGCTGGGTCTCTTATGTCACCCATCATATTACCCATTGGGTCGCTTATGTCACCCATCCTATAGCCTGTTGGGTCTCCTATGTCACCCATCTTATAGCCTGTTGGGTCTCCTATGTCACCCATCATATTACCCATTGGGTCGCTTATGTCACCCTTCATATTGTCAGTGGGTCTCTTATATCACCCATCTTATTGGCCATTGGGTCTCTTATGTCACCCATCTTATTGCATGTTGGGTCTTTTATGTCACCCATCATATTACCCATTGGGTCGCTTATGTCACCCTTCATATTGTCAGTGGGTCTCTTATATCACCCATCTTTTTGCCCGTTAGGTCTCTTATGTCACCCACCATATTGTCAGTGGGTCTTTTATGTCACTCGTAATATTGACAGTTGAGTCTCTTATGTCACCCATCATATTGCACAGTAAGACTCTTATGTCACCCATAATATTGTCAGTGAGTCTCTTATGTCACCCATCATATTGCCTTTTGGGTCTCCTATGTTATTTATCATATTGGCCTTCCCCGTTGGATCTTTTATGTCACCCATCATATTGCCCCTCGGGTCTCGTATGTCACCAATCCTATTGCCCCTTGAGTCTCGTATGTCACCCATCATATTGCCCCTTGGGTCTATCTGTCCCCCATCATATTGCCAGTTGAGTCTCTTATGTGAACCCATCATATTCCCCGGGGTCACTTATGTCACCCATCATATTGCCCCTTGGGTCTATTTGTCCCCCATCATATTGCCGGTTGAGTCTCTTATGTGAACCCATCTGTTATTTTATTTCACCAGCGCTCTGTTTGCATTAGAGCTGCTTATTATGCCATATTATTGCCCTGAGCACCGGAAAATCCTGGCTGAGGTCTTTGTAGGCCGGGTTCACACTGTGTGCGGACGCGGCTCACAGCAGGGTTCCGTTGCGCCCCAGTTCTCTTTTTCAAGGACGAATCTGGCCAAAACTTTTCCCTAAATTCAGACCTGAAACTGAGCCAAAGACGCACAGCACTCTTGTGCAATGCGCTCCACGGCCGCCCCCGGAGATGTGTGAAGCGGCTCCATAGAGAGACAGTCACTGTCTCCCGTCATGCATCCCGCCATCTCAGCACCTCCGGCACCCATAGATAGGACAATCTGCTCCATATATGGACGACCTTTCCATAGTTTATAATCTTTATACAGTCAAAGATAAGGCGATCAGACAAGCTGCAGATATTTCTGCGTGGTTGCGGCGCGGGCCGTTGACATCATTCTGAGAATTCTTAAATAACGCCCATAATTTTGATTGCGGTTTGGATTGAATTCACAGTAAATGTGTGTGTGTGGCAGGATGTTAATTACCAAATGTGATCTCCAAAATATTTTTCATCTCCCGCTGGATATGTATTTGAGGTTAAAGTAGTTTTAAGCTCTCAATGTTTTTAGCTTAACGCATTAAACACAATAAAATAAACATTTCCCAGTAAACTATTTGTTAAAAGTTTTACCCGTCACTTGCATTTTACAACTTTGAACGCGGCTGGCTCCTGCTCTCACAGTTCTGCTTCCCCGAACTCATGCTCTTCACAGCTCAGAGAAGGAAGAAGGGATGAGGAGGGAGGAACAGAAGAGTGCCTTGCCATCCTAGGCTATGAGACTGGGTGTTTTTTTTTTGGGGGGGGGGATCGGGCAGCGGCAGGCACATCAGGGGCAGTGGCAGGGATCAGGTAGCGGCGGGCACATCAGGCAGTGGCAGGGATCGGGGCATCAGTGGGCACATCAGGCATCGGCGGGGATCGGGCATCGGCAGGCACATCGGGCATCGGCGGGGACGAGGCATCGGTGGGCACATTGGGCAGCGTTGGGGATCGGTGGGCACAGTGGGCATCGGCAGCGGTGGGGTTCGGTGGGCACATTGGGCAATGGTGGGGATCGGGCAGCGGTGGGCATATTGGGCAGCGGCGGGGATGAGGCATCGGGGGCACATCGAGCAGCGGTGGCGATTGGGCAGCGGCGGGCACATCAGGCAGCAGCAGGGATTGGGGCATCAGTGGGCACATCGAACAGCGGTGGCGAATGGGCAGCGGCGGGCACATCAGGCAGCAGCAGGAATCCGGGCATCAGTGGGCACATCGGGCAGCGGTGGGGATTGGGCATCAGTTGGCACATCAGGGAACGGTGGGGATCAGGCATCGGTGGGCACATTGGGCAGCGATGGGGATCGGGCATCGGCAGGCACATCGGGCAGTGGTGGGCACATCAGGGAATGGTGGGGATCAGGCATTGGCGGGCACATTGGGCAGCGGTGAGGATTGGGCATCGGCAGGCACATTGGGCAGGGGAGAGGATTGGAGCATCGGTGGACATCAGGCTGCGACAGCCATCAGCCTGTGTCTTCTCCTCCTCGCTTCCGCCTTGCGTCTCCTCCCCCTTTGCCAGGCGTCCAATAATATTGCCTGTCCTTTCAGCCAATCCGGTGATGGGTATTGGACCCGCTTCCCGATTAGCCGGGAGGAGGATCAGTGTTGCAACAGTGAATATTCATCAACTGTTCTAACACAACTGGGTGGTCTCCGGACACAATGCTCTGCCCCCCGAGCCCACCCGATTTTGAAGCCTATTAGAGCCTCTGGTTCTAATCAGGTGCTTCAAAAAAACACCCCGTTGCCCACCCCCATCATAAGAATTCATGCACCCAGCGTCCTGAAAGGGGATAGGGAGGGTGGCGGCAGTGGATAGAGGAGGCAGCATCTGTAATGGATACCTCCATATGTGGGTGGTCAGTAGAAAGAAGAATGCTCCTGTACATGAGTGGTCAGTAGAAGGGTGAATTCCCCTCATAAGAAAACAACAGAGAGCACACCAGCCTTGCGCATTACCTTGGTAACACTGAAATGTATTATAGGTAAAATGGCGTACTCACAAAGGAGTGGTATAATTAACCACCTCAATACCGGGCACTTTCAATTGAAAAGTCATGTGATATGTGACGCAACGCGTCGGGAGGAGCCAGTGATGACATCTACGTTGCTTGAGCATCCTAGATGTGGAGTGAGGAGGAACTCGCTACATGCGACTGATCGTTTCAACACGCGCTGTCTTTCATTTGAACAAATGTAAGTGAAATTACTTGTATCCCAGACTCAATGTTATTTAAACAACACTGCGCAATGATGTGTTTTCTTGCTTTTATTTGAGAACCATTTCACACTGAGAATCCTAGAGAATTACTGAGAGAAATCGCCTGGATACTGATCTATGGACTGATTGCATTCAGGATTGTTTTACATAAGAAACGGTAAACACCTATTGCTTTAGGAGGTGAACAGGCCACCCACAGTCAGGTGGTGGTGATTATTGTTTACGCAGGGGAAATTTACCTTTCACTATTTTTACTATTTATTTAGCAATTGTTGATGTGCAATATTTATTCTGTGCTGTAATAGAAGGTTGATTTTTAGCATACTATTGTTTGATAAACATATAACTGTTATTTGTTAACATATCACTATTGTTTGTTAACATATCACTATTGTTTGCTAACATATCACTGTTGTTTGTTAACATATCACTGTTGTTTGTTAACATATCACTGTTGTTTGTTAACATGTCACTGTTTGTTAACATATGACTGTTGTTTGTTAACATATCACTATTGTTTGTTAACATACCACTGTTGTTTGTTAACATATCACTATTGTTTGTTAACATATCACTGTTGTTTGTTAACATATCACTATTGTTTGTTAACATATCACTGTTGTTTGTTAACATATCACTGTTGTTTGTGAACATATAACTGTTGTTTGTTAACATATCACTGTTTGTTAACATATGACTGTTGTTTCTTAACATATCACTTTTGTTTGTTAACATATCACTGTTGTTTGTTAACATATAACTGTTGTTTGTTAACATATCACTGTTTGTTAACATATCACCGTTGTTTCTTAACATATCACTTTTGTTTGTTAACATATCACTGTTGTTTGTTAACATATCACTATTGTTTGTTAACATATCACTGTTTGTTAACATATCACTGTATATCACTGTTGTTTGTTAACATATCACTGTTGTTTGTAAACATATCACTGTTGTTTGTTAACATATAACTGTTGTTTGTTAACATATAACTGTTGTTTGTTAACATATCACTATTGTTTGTTAACATACCACTGTTGTTTGTTAACATACCACTGTTGTTTGTTAACATATCACTGTTGTTTGTTAACATATCACTATTGTTTGTTAACATATCACTGTTGTTTGTTAACATATCACTGTTGTTTGTTAACATATCACTGTTGTTTGTTAACATATCACTATTGTTTGTTAACATATCACTG
Organism: Rana temporaria; assembly: GCF_905171775.1. Lineage (NCBI taxonomy): Eukaryota > Metazoa > Chordata > Amphibia > Anura > Ranidae > Rana > Rana temporaria. Next base: position 470,859,042 of record NC_053492.1, on the reverse strand, counting down.
TTGTTTGTTAACATATCACTGTATATCACTGTTGTTTGTTAACATATCACTGTTGTTTGTTAACATATCACTGTTTGTTAACATATAACTGTTGTTTGTTAACATATCACTATTGTTTGTTAACATACCACTGTTGTTTGTTAACATACCACTGTTGTTTGTTAACATATCACTGTTGTTTGTTAACATATCACTGTTGTTTGTTAAAATATCACTGTTTGTTAACATATAACTGTTGTTTGTTAACATATCACTATTGTTTGTTAACATACCACTGTTGTTTGTTAACATACCACTGTTGTTTGTTAACATATCACTATTGTTTGTTAACATATCACTGTTGTTTGTTAACATATCACTGTTGTTTGTTAAAATATCACTGTTGTTTGTTAACATATCACTATTGTTTGTTAACATACCACTGTTATTTGTTAACATATCACTGTATATCACTGTTGTTTGTTAACATATCACTGTTGTTTGTTAACATATCACTGTTGTTTGTTAATATATCACTGTTTGTTAACATATAACTGTTGTTTGTTAACATATTACTATTGTTTGTTAACATACCACTGTTGTTTGTTAACATATCACTATTGTTTGTTAACATATCACTGTTGTTTGTTAACATATCACTGTTGTTTGTGAACATATAACTGTTGTTTGTTAACATATCACTGTTTGTTAACATATGACTGTTGTTTCTTAACATATCACTTTTGTTTGTTAACATATCACTGTTGTTTGTTAACATATAACTGTTGTTTGTTAACATATCACTGTTTGTTAACATATCACCGTTGTTTCTTAACATATCACTTTTGTTTGTTAACATATCACTGTTGTTTGTTAACATATAACTATTGTTTGTTAACATATCACTGTTGTTTGTTAACATATCACTGTTGTTTGTTAACATATCACTGTTGTTTGTAAACATATCACTGTTGTTTGTTAACATATCACTGTTTGTTAACATATAACTGTTGTTTGTTAACATATAACTGTTGTTTGTTAACATATCACTATTGTTTGTTAACATACCACTGTTGTTTGTTAACATATCACTGTTGTTTGTTAACATATCACTATTGTTTGTTAACATATCACTGTTGTTTGTTAACATATAACTGTTGTTTGTTAACATATCACTATTGTTTGTTAACATACCACTGTTGTTTGTTAACATATCACTGTTGTTTGTTAACATATCACTATTGTTTGTTAACATATCACTGTTGTTTGTTAACATATCACTGTTGTTTGTTAACATATCACTGTTGTTTGTTAACATATCACTATTGTTTGTTAACATATCACTGTTGTTTGTTAACATATCACTGTATATCACTGTTGTTTGTTAACATATCACTGTATATCACTGGTGTTTGTTAACATATCACTGTTGTTTGTTAACATATCACTGTTTGTTAACATATAACTGTTGTTTGTTAACATATCACTATTGTTTGTTAACATACCACTGTTGTTTGTTAACATACCACTGTTGTTTGTTAACATATCACTATTGTTTGTTAACATATCACTGTTGTTTGTTAACATATCACTGTTGTTTGTTAAAATATCACTGTTGTTTGTTAACATATCACTATTGTTTGTTAACATACCACTGTTGTTTGTTAACATATCACTGTATATCACTGTTGTTTGTTAACATATCACTGTTGTTTGTTAACATATCACTGTTGTTTGTTAATATATCACTGTTTGTTAACATATAACTGTTGTTTGTTAACATATTACTATTGTTTGTTAACATACCACTGTTGTTTGTTAACATATCACTGTTGTTTGTTAACATATCACTGTTGTACAGTGTCAGAACACTATTTTAATGGTTGCAGCTGGAATCATTTTTTTATCTTTTATTATCACCATATTTAATTATTTGTATCAGAGCTTGAGTTCATTCACTGGAACGGGAAGAACAGGTCAACTATCTTCTAGTTAGAGAGCAGTTAACATATCAGCATAGAAATGCAAATCGTAAATTCCATTCTATTTGGCAGGCCTGGTTGGAAACTCTGGGGTTGGCACCTTCACAGCGGGTTTTGCACAGGCTGTTACAATTATAAAGGGTATGCATGGCACGCTTATATAAGAGGATAACACCAGTTCTTGGGATTGGAAATAGGACAGGTCCTAATGTTATTGATACAGTGGAACCTCGGATTACGAGCATAATCAGTTCCAGGAGAATGCTCGTAATCCAAAGTACTCGCAAATCAAAGTGAGTTTCCCCACTGAAGTCAATAAAAATAATTTGTTCCGCATTGACTTCAATGGCATGCAATACCGCATGTGGCCAGAGGCGGGGAGAGGGCGCCGGAGAGCCTCGTAAATGGCCGGAAAGGGCCGAGGACAGTTTGGCTGACCTCGGCAAACCTCGTAAAGACTCCGTCAGCCGAACTGTCCTCGGGCCTTTCCAGCTGTTTCCGAACTGCGCCCCCCACCTCAGGCCAATCGCGGTACTGCACACCGCTTTGGACTAAGTCCTGCTCGTTTTGCGAGACAACTCTCGCAAACCGAGTCAGGATTTTTTTTAAATACAGAGCTCGTATTGTGAAACGCTCGTTAACCGCGTTACTCGCAATCCGAAGTTCCACTGTATTTTATTATCTATATCCAATCCCTACCTGTACTCCTTGTTCATAGGGGGCAAGTTCTTTTAGGAGAGCGTAGGATGAAGGCGACCATATTTAAGATCTTGCCCGTTGGCCCGTATGTTCTTCTGCGTTGGTTGGTCGGGTTGACCGCCACCTATCGAACATGAAGGTTTGCTACTACTTTAGTTTTACTATTTTCTTTTGTTGCTTTAAGTGTTTAATGATTCCAATATACCACTTAGTGCCAATTTGCTGGTCTTATAATCCTGAATCTAATGCCGGGTACACACGAGAGGATTGATCCGCGGATACGGTCCGCCGGAACGTATCCGCGGATAAATCCTCTCGAGGATTTCCGCGGATTTTGATCCGATGGAGTGTACTCACCATCAGATCGAAATCCGCGCCGATATCCCATCGCGATGACGTGTCGCGCCGTCGCCGCGATGATGACGCGGCGACGTGCGCAACGCTGTCATATAAGGATATCGACGCATGCGTCGAATCATTACGACGCATGCGAGGGAGGGAATCGGACGGATCGATCCGGTGAGTCTGTAAAGACCACCGGATCGATCCGCTGAAGCTGATTCCAGCGGATAGATTTCTTAGCATGCTAAGAAATTTTTATCTGCTGGAAATCGGTCGGCCCGAAAAAAATCCGCGGAAAAAGATCCGCTGGGTTGTACACACCAGCGGATCTATCCGCTGGAACTGATCCGCAGATCAATTCCAGCGGATAGATCCTCTCGTGTGTACGGGGCCTAATAGGTATTATGTCATTGGTTTTATGATGGTATAGTCTTTATACCGGGATATTTTTCCGTTCCTCGCATGGTATGTTTTTGAATTTACAGGCGAACCTCGGATTACGAGGATAATCTTTTCCAGGAGAATGCTCATAATCCACAGCACTTGCATATCAAAGCGAATTTCCCCATTGAAGTCAATGGAAATGAAAATAATTTGTTCCGCATTGACTTCAATGGCATGCAATACCGCATGTGGCCAGAGGTGGGGGGCGCCGGAGAGCCTCGGAAATGGCCTGAAAGGCCCGAGGACAGTTCGACTGACCTTGGCAAACCTTTGAAAGACACTGGGCCAGATTCACAAAGAGATACGCCGTCGTATCTCTGAGATCCGACGGTCGGATCTATGCGACTGATTCATAAGAATCAGTTCCGCATAGATCTCCCTTAGATCCGACAGGTGTAAATGACTTACACCATCGGATCTTAGGCTGCAATCTCCCGCCGGCCGCTAGGTGTCGCTTCGGTTTTTTACGCGTCCGATATGCAAATGAGGAGAACCGCCGATTCAGTAACGAACGCCCGCCCGTCGCTTTTTTTTCACGTCGTTTGCGTTCGGCTTTTTCCGGCGGATAGTTACCCCTGCTATAGCAGGGGTAACTGTGGCGTATCCTATGTTTAGTATGGCCGTCGTTCCCGCGCCAAGTTTTAAATTTTAACGTCGTTTGCGTACGTCGATTCAGAATTCGGCCCGACGCAGGTTACGCTCACGCCGAAACCACTGACGTCCTAGCGACGTCAGTGTGAGCAATGCACGCCGGGAAATTTAGCCGGCGGCGCATGCGCATATAAATCGGCGCGGGGATGCGCCTGATTAAAATACTACACTCCCCCTAGCCGCGGAATTTGAATTCCGCCGGGGGAGTTACGATCCGCCGGTGCAAGTTTCGAGGTAAGTGCTTTGTGAATACAGCACTAGCCTCCCAAAATTGCGCCGGCGGATCGTAAACCAGATAGATTACGCGGATCTAAAGATCCGCTAATCTATCTGAATCTGGCCCACTGTTCATGAGTCTTTCCGAGGTCAGCCGAACTGTCCTCAGGCCTTTCCGGCCGTTTCCGAAAAATGCCCGGTAGGCAAGTGGTTAAATGAATAAAAGCTGATCAAGGTAAGCACCGCTGTCAGCGATAAATGGTTTGTCTCATCCCTGTAACTGATACATCTGGGAGAGAACTTGTTCTTATGAAAAAAAACAGGGGAAAATAGAAGAAAAAAAGCCTACAAAAGAAAACGAATGCAGCCACCACATGTAAGGTCGGGTCAGATGCGATATATTACTTTTTTTTTTTTTTTTTTATTCTTTTGTTATTATCCTGTAACCTTCAACTCGAAATCTTGCGGCCCTCATAAAATCTTCAACGCATTCCACGATACTGTTCTCAGCTCATAACAAAGTTCCCACCCCGGTCTGATGACAATCTGTTCTTTTTCAGATCATTAAATGCTTGGCGTTCATCTCTTCTTAGGTTATCTCTTTAGTCCAGCCAAATTTTTTTTAAATATCCTTGACCATAATCGAACTGCGGCCGCTAAGCTGCGTTCACACTTCTGCGTAACGAGAACAAGTGCCCCCCCCCCCTCGCACGCCATTTTGGTTGAGCAATTTGCAGGAAATGTCGCAAAGTCACACATAGGGCAGCCTGTTCACTTTATGAGCTGATCTATGCATATTTGCCGCTCAGAAAAGACGCTCATGCTCCTTTTTTTGGGTGACAAGCATAGCGCATTTTTTTTTAAAAATCGCATTTTGCCGCAATTGCATCACATGACGATCGTGGCAGTATTGCATTGCGTTTGGGGTGCCATTGACCACTTATGGACCGCCCTCTACAGGAATAGGTCGCTACTTTGAAGAGGCTACCATAATCCCAGTATCCTCTTCTTCAGCCGGCGGTCTGCTACAAGATAAAAGTGGTCTCTGTGGCGGATTCGCCGTGAGATCGCGTTTATCGGCGGCTGGAGAGGGCCCGCCGTTCTCCAGTTCTCCAGGGCCCCCCTCCCGCCGTTCTCCAAAAGATGTGGGAGCAACTGCGCTAATAAACTAAAAATTCGAACAAATCAATGCTCCAAAATAATAATCATGTGTAAACAAATAAAGCTGCACCTTACTGCAAATATTTAAACAGTGATAACATGGGAAAAAAAAAAAAACAAGATGCGCTAACAATTATAAAACAAATAAATGAACCCAAAAATCATGCCACAAGTGATTGTCCATGAAATAAATCATAAAAACAGAGAAAGAAAAACAAAGTCCTTAGAGAAACGACGTAGATCCTAATCACCAGTGCAGTGAAAAAAAGGGGGGAAAAAAAGGATTTCACAAATGTTGATCAAAAACTTGTAGTGACAATCCAATAGACAAAGATCCTCCACCATAAGAGTATTGAATCCGCTTACCAGATTTCCAGCGGTCCCTTAATTAAAAGAGGACCCCAGAAAGCATGTAGGTTAACACTGTGGAAGTTGAAGTACAGATGGGCCGAGCTGGATGCCAATCCCCGTCTCAATCCAATATGTGGAAAGCTTAGTAACCGAGTACCATGGAAAACACATAAATATAATATAGTGTAAAACCATAGATAAAATTCTATTTAAAGGAGTTCTCTGACCTAAAACTTTTAACCCCCGCTGTGCCCAGGCTGTAAAACTATACAAAATAAACTGTCACTTACCTGCCTACGATCCCCCGTTGTTCCGATATCGCCGTCCCGTTCTCCGGTCCCGGGCCCCTTCCGCTTCCTGTGTGTCGGTGACTCATAGTGCGCTCAGCCTATCAGCGGCCGCAGCAATGTCCCGTCGCGGCCGCTGATAGGCTGAGCGCACTATGAGTCACTGACACACAGGAAGCGGAAGAGACCGGGACCGGAGAACGGGACGGCGATATCGGAACAACGGGGGATCGTAGGCAGGTAAGTGAAAGTTTATTTTGTATAGTTTTACAGCCCGGGCACAGCGGGGGTTAAAAGTTTTAGGTCAGAGAACTCCTTTAAAAAGACAAAAACACACTTCCATGGCAGAAGTGTTAAAAAGGCATGTCAGTTTGGAGCTCCGGCCGGAAGCAATCCAAAAACAACCCGTCCAATAGGTATGGAAGTAGTGCAATCAACGGGGGGTGATCCGATGCGACACACGTTCCGCCCGACCGGTTTCGCGAAATATCCCTTCCTCTTGGGGCACGGATGACACACCGAATCACCCCCCTTTAAATAACTAACGCTGTGAGCAATTGAGCGGCGCAACGGACGCGTGTGCGCGTGCGCATTCGTGGGTTAAACCAAGCCTCGGTCTGATTCACCCTAGTAATCGAATGTGCATGCGCCGGCGGACGCAAAACAGCTAATTAAGCGTATAGAAGCCTCCTACAACAGCGAGCTGTTGGAATGAAGACGTAATGTCGCGGGGTGCCCCTCAAACAACAAACATTGGGCCACCCTGGCACGCAGGAGGAATACTTCCGCGTCACGCGGTCACACGCATCAACGTCACACGTCGACGCAATGCCGCGATGACGCGAAGCCGTCCCACATGACAGCGCGGGCCATAGCAACATAACACATCAACTTAAGGCTGTGATGACACGACGCCGTCCCACGTGACGGCGCGGGCCACCGCAACACAATAGGTCAATATGAGGGTCAAGCCTCCATCTGAGTAAGGGGGACAACCTCAACTGACGCACTGATTGGTCTGAAGTGCCAGACCTCACTTTGGGCACAATGGACCAAAATAAAGCCTCGGACGAATCAAACCAAGTCAGGTGGAAGGAAAAGGCAATAGACATTGACAGCACACTATGATATGTACACAAGAAATAAATAAATACGTAGTGCATCTCTGGCGCATGTATGTACCACTAGAGCCAGCGCGTACAGCGCGTCACCAGTTTCCGAAAGTAGCCGAACGTCGGTGCGCAGGCGCTGTATAGAGCCGCACCGACGTTCGGCAACTCGTGACGCGCTGTATGCGACCGTCGGAAGGCTGTCAATCAAATAGGAACGCCCAGTCCCGAAGACCATACCCGGAAGCAGCGGAGAACATCTATCTCTAAAATGGTAAGTACTGCATTGATTTAAAAAAAACACCCGATTCTGCCTCTAATGTTAAAACATTTTTTTTGGGTGAACTCCCGCTTTAAGGAGGACCTGTCATGTTTTTTTTTATTACAAGGGATATTTACATTCCTTGTAATAGGAATAAAAGTGACCCAAAAATGTTATTTATTTTTTAAAACAGTGTCAAAATAAAAAGATGTAAGTAAAAAAAATGAACACATACGTGAGCAGCGCCCGCATATGAAAACGGTGTTCAAACCACACATGTGAGGTATCGCCGCAATTGGTAGAGCGAGAGCAATAATTCTAGCCATAGACCTCCTCTTTAACGCAAAATATGCAACCTGTCAAATTTTTTAAACGTCGCCTATGGAGATTTTTAAGGGTAAAAGTTTGTCGCCATTCCACGAGCGGGGCGCAATTTTGAACCAAAAATAAAAAAATTGGGCTAACTTTACTGTTGTCTTCTTTTTTAATTAAAAAAAGTTTTTTTTTCCAAAAAAAAATGCGCTTGTAAGACCGCTGCGCAAATGCGGTGTGACAAAAAGTATTGCAATGACCGCCATTTTATTCTTTAGGGTGTTAGAAAAAATAATAATTTTTGGGGGTTCTAAGTAACTAAGTAAAAAAAATGTCCATCTCCTACATCATGTCTGCAGTCTCTGATCATCTCCTGTACAATGTCTGCAGTCTCTGACCATCTCCTGTACAATGTTTGCAGTCTCTGACCGTCTCCTGTACAATGTCTGCAGTCTCTGACCGTCTCCTGTATCATGTCTGCAGTCTCTGACCGTCTCCTGTATCATGTCTGCAGTCTCTGACCATCTCCTGTACTATGTCTGCAGTCTCTGACCGTCTCCTGTATCATGTCTGCAGTCTCTGACCATCTCTTGTATCATGTCTGCAGTCTCTGACCATCTCCTGTAGTACGTCTGCAGTCTCTGACCATCTCCTGTACCATGTCTGCAGTCTCTGACCATCTCCTGTACAATGTCTGCAGTCTCTGACCATCTCCTGTACTATGTCTGCAGTCTCTGACCATCTCCTGTACAATGTCTGCAGTCTCTGACTGTCTCCTGTATCATGTCTGCAGTCTCTGACCGTCTCCTGTATCATGTCTGTAGTATGTCTGGGGGTCTTTCTAACAGACTCTCTAACAGAAGCCCTTTCTGTGTCCATCAGAGATCCCCCCCCTCCAGGTCCAAATAAAGTACTCTGCTTCTCTTCCTGTATTTTGTTTATTGTTAACAGATCATGTAAGGATCCCAGGGTAATGAAGACTTTGTGGGGGAACATCTCTGTGGTTGAGTCATTGCCATAGAAACATGTGTAAAGGGGAGGAGTTAGTAAAATGACCACGCCCATGTGGGGGCGCCAGAAATATTTCTGCACCCAGGCGCCTGTGACCCCCTAGGATCTGCCCTACCTGCCAGCATGCTGAAGAGAAGGACCCTTTGCTCTCTGTATAGAAGAAGTGGCCTCTCTTCAGAGGTCCAACAAAACCCTGCTGGGTTAGAGACAGAGCTCTCCAACTGGCAGAGGGTGTGATCTTTGTTGTTTGCTAACTATAATTAACCACTTGAGACCCGCACTATTGACAAAAGACGTCAACAGCGCGGCTCTGAAGTGCCGGGTGGACGTCTTTGGACGTCATTTAAAGTGCATTACCCGCGCGCGCCTCTGGGTGGCGCGCAGCGGGTAAACACTGTCCCGGCGCATCGCTGGGGAGCCGATGCGTGTACCTGGCGACCGCGATGTCCGCCGGGCACACGCGATCGTCGGGAACACAGCAGGGACGTGGAGCTCTGTGTGTAATGATGGGGTGTAAACACAGAGCTCCAAGTGCTGTCAGAGGAGAGGAGACCGATCTGTGTCCCTTGTACATAGGCACACAGCATCGGTCACCTCCCCCAGTCACCCCCCTCCCCCCACACAGTTAGAACACACCCAGGATACACATTTAACCCCTTCCTCACCCCCTAGTGTTAACCCCTTCACTGCCAGTCACATTTATACAGTAATTAGTGCTTTTTTATAGCTATTTATTATAGCAACAAGTAAAAAATATATATATTTTTATTAAATTGTCGCTCTTTTTTTGTTTATAGCGCAAAAAATAAAAACCGCAGAGGTGATCAAATACCACCAAAATAAAGCTCTATTTGTGGGAAAAAAAGGACGTCAATTTTGTTTGGGAGCCACGTCGCACGACCGCGCAAATGTCAGTTAAAGCGACGCAGTGCCGGAAGCTGAAATTTCGCCTGGGCACGAAGGGGGTTTATGTGCCCAGTAAGCAAGTGGTTAAATAAATGTAATAAAAAAAAAATCTCCCTGTTTATATTAATCAACTGACAGCCATACTATTCACATTACAATGCAATGACATCACTTTCCTGGAACTTCTCCGAGGATTTGGTTCTTCCCTGGATGGTAGTTCCGTAGTGACAGCCACAAGTTTTTGGGAATTGTCAAGCCCCGGGGACTTCTCCGGTGAAGGATTTCTTGGGAAATTTTGGATTCCTGGTATAACGAGAGAATTTGACTTGGAAATCCCCCCTCCCTGCATTGAGGTCTTCTACAGACTGCCAGGCATGGACCAAGGGTGGAGACCCCATTCATTAACCACTTATCTGCTCTTTATCAACAGCATAGCGCTTATTTCTGCAGGTAGGTCCATGGGTTCAATCCAGTCCATGGATGAGTGATTGGTAGAACACAGAGATACTTACTGACCACTGTGCAGTAGATAGCATAGCAAGTGTCATCTGCTCATAGATACAGTAGATATTGATATCCCAATAAAGGGTTTGAGAGTCAAGTTATGAACTTTGTTTTTTATTAAAGTACGTTGATGTTCAGTGTATGGTGTCACCGCCATGAACATATGGCCAGCAGTGTCACTACAACTGTGTCACCGCTATTCATACATACAAGGCCAGCAGTGTCCCACCATTGGTACAAGGCCAGCAGTGTCACCACCATTGGTTTATGGCCAGCAGTGTCCCACCATTGGTACAAGGCCAGCAGTGTACCACCATTGGTTTATTGCCAGCAGTGTCCCCACCATTGGTATATGGTTAGCAGTGTCACCGCCATTGATACAAGGTCAGCAGTGTCACCACCATGAACATATGGCCAGCAGTGTCACTACAACTGATATATGCTCAGCAGTGTCACCGCTATTCATACATACAAGGCCAGCAGTGTCCCACCATTGATACAAGGCCAGCAGTGTCCCACTACTGGTTTATTGCCAGCAGTTTCACTACCATTGGTAGATGGCCAGCAGTGTCACACCATTGGTACAAGGCCAGCAGTGTCACACCATTGGTACATGGCCAGCAGTGTCACACCATTGGTACAAGGCCAGCAGTGTCACACTATTGGTATATGGCAGCAGTGTCACACCATTGATACAAGGCCAGCATTGTCACACCATTGGTATATGGCCAGCAGTGTCACCACCATTGGTATATGGCTAGCAGTGTCCCCACCATTGATACAAGGCCAGCAGCGTCCCACCATTGGTATATGGCCAGTAGTGTCACCACCATTGGTATATGGCCAGCAGTGTTACCACCATTGGTATATGGCTAGCAGTGTCCCACCATTGATACAAGGCCAGCAGTGTCCCACTACTGGTTTATTGCCAGCAGTTTCACTACCATTGGTAGATGGCCAGCAGTGTCACACCATTGGTACAAGGCCAGCAGTGTCACACCATTGGTACATGGCCAGCAGTGTCACACCATTGATACAAGGCCAGCAGTGTCACACCATTGGTACAAGGCCAGCAGTGTCACACTATTGGTATATGGCAGCAGTGTCACACCATTGATACAAGGCCAGCATTGTCACACCATTGGTATATGGCCAGCAGTGTCACCACCATTGGTATATGGCCAGCAGTGTCCCCACCATTGATACAAGGTCAGCAGTGTCCCACCATTGGTATATGGCCAGCAGTGTCCCACCATTGGTATATGGCCAGCAGTGTCCCCACCATTGATACAAGGCCAGCAGTGTCCCACCATTGGTACAAGGCCAGCAGTGTCCCACCATTGGTATATGGCCAGCAGTGTCCCACCATTGGTATATGGCCAGCAGTGTCCCCACCATTGATACAAGGTCAGCAGTGTCCCACCATTGGTATATGGCCAGCAGTGTCCCACCATTGGTATATGGCCAGCAATGTCCCCACCATTGGTATATGGCCAGTAGTGTCCCCACCATTGATACAAGGTCAGCAGTGTCCCACCATTGGTATATGGCCAGTAGTGTCACCACCATTGGTACATGGCCAGCAGTGTCACACCATTGGTTTATGGCCAGCAGTGTCACCACCATTGGTACATGGCCAGCAGTGTCCCTACCATTGGTACATGGCCAGCAGTGTCCCCACCATTGGTACATGGCCAGCAGTGTCCCCACCATTGGTTTATGGCCAGCAGTGTCACACCATTGGTATATGGCCAGCAGTGTCCCACCATTGGTACATGGCCAGCAGTGTCCCCACCATTGGTTTATGGCCAGCAGTGTCACACCATTGGTATATGGCCAGCAGTGTCACCACCATTGGTATATGGCCAGCAGTGTCCCACCATTGGTACATGGCCAGCAGTGTCCCCACCATTGGTATATGGCCAGCAGTGTCCCACCATTGGTACATGGCCAGCAGTGTCCCCACCATTGGTTTATGGCCAGCAGTGTCACACCATTGGTACATGGCCAGCAGTGTCCCCACCATTGGTACATGGCCAGCAGTGTCACACCATTGGTACATGGCCAGCAGTGTCCCCACCATTGGTACATGGCCAGCAGTGTCCCCACCATTGGTACATGGCCAGCAGTGTCCCCACCATTGGTACATGGCCAGCAGTGTCCCCACCATTGGTATATGGCCAGCAGTGTCCCCACCATTGGTATATGGCCAGCAGTGTCACCACCATTGGTATATGGCCAGCAGTGTCCCCACCATTGGTATATGGCCAGCAGTGTCACCACCATTGGTATATGGCCAGCAGTGTCAACACTATTGGTATATGGACAACAGTGTCACCACAATTGATATATGGCCAGCTAGGAGTAAAGGGATATACAGTGAAACGTCGAAATGCGAGTAACGCGGTTAACAAGTGTTTCACAATACGAGCATTTTTATTTATTTTTGGTTTGCCAGTGTTGTCTCGCAAAACGAGCAGGATTCAAACCACAGCAGTGTGCAATACCGCATTTGGCCAGAGGTGTGGGGGCGCCAGAGCCGAGCAGTGACGAGTGGAGCCGATCGGAAATACTCCGTTCCCGAGCCTTTCCAAGGTTTCAGCCGGGCTGTCAGTGAGCCTTTCAGAGTATTTCCAAGGCTTTCCGGCGCCCCCCCCACCTCTGGCCAGATGCGGTATTGCATGCTATAGAAGTCAATGTGGAACAAATTATTTTCGTTTCCATTGACTTCTATGGGGAACCTCGCTTTGATATGCGAGTGCTTTGGATTACGAGCGTGTGTTCAAAAAGGGGCAGTCAATCAACTGAGTTTTAAATAACAGCCATAACTCAGAAGAGAAATTCCCCAGATAAACAGCTTAATTACAGTTCAACAGCACAAAAGTACAATATACATACAGTATCTCACAAAAGTAAGTACACCCCTCACATTTTTGTAACTATTTTCTTCTATCTTTTCATGTGACAACACTGAAGAAATGACACTTTGCAACAATGTTGTGTAGTGCGTGTACAGCTTGTATAACAGTGTAAATTTGCTGTCCCCTCGAAATAACTCAACACACAGCCATTAATGTCCAAACCGCTGGCTACAAAAGTGAGTACACCCCTAAGTAAAAATGTCCAAATTGGGCCCAAAGTGTCAATATTTTGTGTGGTCGCCATTATTTTTGGGTATGGTGGTCACCAGAGCTTTAGACAAAGTCCATTCTTGTTTGTGCCCGTTTTTGGCGCGGTTTTCTGGCCTGCCCTTTTTAATTCGACCAATGGGGAGAGGACCCCTGCTCAGTACCCCGCTCGTCTGGTGGCTCCATTTAGAGGGGAGTGTCTGCTGTGGGGAGTCATATGCTGGCGACTATATATATATAATATATATATCTCTATATTTTTCTTTACATTATATATATATATATATATATATATATATATATATATATATATATATATGTGTGTACTTTTCTTAGGACATACCTGCCAACTGCTGATGGTGGACATATCATGTATTGAGCTGGGAAACCCCCTCCCACCCCCCCCCCACTTTATTTCCTTCCTCCCTTCCGGCCCAGATCGTATTCCCATTTCCCTTTCAATTTTTCATATAGGGTTGGCTCTCCTTGGCAATATTATTTTCTCTAATATACGGGCCTGGATCATGTCCATTTCCATTAAAATTTTTGAAGAACTTTCAAATGACATTTGTCAACTGAATGCATGTACTGAGAATATTCGTCCAAAAGATTGTTCTAAATGTACTAGTCTGTGGCCAGCATTAGAGGTTAGAGTATCTGGGCAGCTTAGGCTCAGTAAACATTTATTCTGTTACATGAACAGTCTGTGCTCCTCTGGGAAGTCATCCCGGTCAGGCTGTACCCCCCCCCCCCCCCCCCCTGGACATCCGGTGGTGGCTGTGTACTATCTGCTGGGTTTTTCCCTGGCACAGGGCAGTGTGTGTGGGCAGCAGCCAGATCCTCCCTGTTCTCCGTTGGTGCCAGGGTACACAGCACGCTGGAGAAGAACACGGCTTGTTCTGAGAGGAGATGGATGGTGTCCACACCACGCCAATCCCACAAATAAACGCAGTACAGTGCCAGTGGGGCAGAGAGGGCACACAGTCATGGCAGAAGTCTATGGGGTCATGTCCTTTGTCCCCAACAGACAGAGATCTGTCCCTGGACTTCTGAGTCCCTAATCAATGGAGAGCCATATCTTAACTTCTGAATCCCTGATCGATGGAGAGCCATATCTTAACTTCTGAATCCCTGATCGATGGAGAGCCATATCTTAACTTCTGAATCCCTGATCGATGGAGATCCATCCCTTCAATGTTGAGTCCCTGATCGATGGAGATCCATTCCTGAGCTTCTGAGTCCCTGATCAATAGAGATCTGTCCCTGTACTTGTAAATTCCTGATCAATGGAGATCCATCCCTGGACTTCTGAGTCCCAGATCAATGGAGAGCCATATCTTAACTTCTAAGTCCCTTATCGATGTAGATCCATCCCTGGACTTCTGAGTCCCTAAACAATAGAGATCCATCCCAGGACTTCTGAGTCCCTGATCAATGGAGAGCCATATCTTAACTTCTGAATCCCTGATCAATGGAGATCCATCCCTTCACTGTTGAGTCCCTGATCGATGGAGATCCATTCCTAAGCTTCTGAGTCCCAGATCAATAGTGATCTGTCCCTGTACTTCTAAATCCCTGATCAATGGAGATCCATCCCTGGACTTCTGAGTCCCAGATCAATGGAGAGCCATATCTTAACTTCTAAGTCCCTTATCGATGTAGATCCATCCCTGGACTTCTGAGTCCCTAAACAATGGAGATCCATCCCTGGACTTCTGAGTCCCTGATCAATGGAGATCCATCGCTATACACCTGAGTCCCTGATCAATGGAGATCCATCGCTGTACATCTTAGTCCCTCATCAATGGAGATCCATCCCTGGACTTCTGAGTCCCTGATCAATGGAGATCCATCCCTGGACTTCTGAGTCCCTGATCAATGGAGATCCATCCCTGGACTTCTAAATCCCTCATCAATGGAGAGCCATATCTTAACTTCTGAGTCCCTGATTGATGTAGATCCATTCCTGGACATCTGAGTCCCTGATCGATGGAGATCCATCCCTGGACTTCTGAGTCCTTGATCAATGGAGATCCATTCCTGGGCTTCTGAGTCCCTGATCAATGGAGATCCATTCCTAGACTTCTGACTCACTCATCAATAGAGATCTGTCCCTGTACTTCTGAGTCCCTGATCAATGGAGATCCATTCCTTTCCTGGGCTTCTGAGTCCCTGATCAATGGAGATTCATTCCTGGGCTTCTGAGTCCCTGATCAATGGAGATTCATTCTTGGGCTTCTGTGTCCCTGATCAATGGAGATCCATTCCTGGACTTCTGACTCACTCATCAATAGAGATCTGTCCCTGTACTTCTGAGTCCCTGATCAATGGAGATCCATTCCTTTCCTGGGCTTCTGAGTCCCTGATCAATGAAGATCCATTCCTAGACTTCTGACTCACTCATCAATGGAGATCGGTCCCTGGACTTCTAAATCCCTGATCAATGGAGATCCATCCTTGGACTTCGAGTCCCTGATCAATGAAGATCTGTCCCTGGACCTTTGAGTCCCTGATCGATGGAGATCCATCCATTGACTGTTGAGTTCCTGATCGTTGGTGAACCATTCCTGTACATCTGAGTCCCCCATCAATGGAGATCGGTCCCTGGACTTCTGAGTCCCTGATCAATGGAGATCCATCTCTGGACTTCTGCGTATTTGATCGATGGATATCCGTCCCTGGACCTTTGAGTCCCTGATAGATGGAGATCCATCCATTGACTGTTGAGTCCCTGATCGATGGAGATCCATTCCTGTGCATCTGAATCCCTGATCAATGGAGATCCATTCCTGGGCTTGTGAGTCCCCGATCGATGGAGATCTGTCCCTGTATATCTAAGTCTCCGATTAATGGAGATCCATCCCTGGACTTCTGAGTCCCTTATCAATGAAGATCCGTCCCTGGACCTTTAAGTCCCTGATCAATGGACCCCTGTCCCTGGACATTTGAGTCCCTGGTAGATGGAGATCCATCCATTGACTGTTGAGTCCCTGGTCGATGGAGAACCATTCCTGTACATCTGAGTCCCTCATCAATGGAGATCCATCCCTGGACTTCCGAGTCCCTGATCAATCGAGATCAGGGACTCGGATGCCGGGACATCTGCGTCCCTGATCGATGGAGATCCGTCCCTAGATCTTTGAGTCCCTGATCGACGGAGATCCGTTGCTGAACTTCTCTGGAAATCTCTACCTCACATTCCCCCGAGGTCGCGGCTTCAGCTCGGTTCCCGATTCCTTGGCGGCGTTGTGGTAACAGCTGTTATACGGAACGTTTATAAAGCAAACATTTCATAATCCAATTCAGTGAATACGCCAGGATGAGATTATAGGACAATCTGCAGCACTTATGTATATTAATCGGATATGAGCGGGGCTGGTGTGACATAATGGGGCTGATTTACTAAAGGCAAACAGACCAGTCACTTCGTAAGGGAATTTTTCCTTAGCTGAGTGAATGCAGTGCAAAAAATACCCAATCGCATGCAAGGATTTTAAAAAAAAAAAAATGCATTTTTTGCTTGCACATGATTGGATGATGGAAGTCAGCAGAGCTAAGCTTTGAGGAAAATTCCCGTGCAATTTTAAACAAATTGGCCCAGATTCAAGTAGAATCGCGCAATATTTGCGTGGGCAAAGAGCAAATTTTTTTCTCTGCGCCCACGCAAATATTGCGCTTTGCCCGCGATTCACGGAGCAGTTGCTCCGTAAATTGCGCGGGCAATATGCTAAGCAGCCGGGCGCAAGGCTGCCTAATGTAAATGATCCCGCCGGGGGCGGGAATCATTTAAATTAGGCGCGCTCCCGCGCCGAGCGAACAGCGCATGCTCCGTCGGGAAACTTTCCCGACATGCATTGCGGCAAATGATGTCGCAAGGACGTCATTTGCTTGTAAGTGAACGTGAATGGCGTGAAATTTGAACGTCGCGAGCGGGAGGCGCAGCTATACTTTAGCATTGGCTGCGCCTGCTATTAACAGGAGCAGCCTTATGCTAAAGGCGCCGTACGGAATCTCCGTACTTTGCGTGAGAAGGGCCCGCGCAACTTTTGTGAATTGGTGGTAGTATGCAATTTGCATACTACACGCCGATCACAAAGGCCGCGCCCCCTAGCGGCCAACGCAAGAATGCAGCCTGGGATGTGAAGGCATAAGGAGGCTTATGTCTGTCATATCCTAGGCTGCATTCGGTGTAACGAGGTTCCTGAATCAGGAGCACTCGTTACACCGGAGCAAGTAAGCACTTGCGCCGCGCAACTATGGTTGCGCGGGCGCAAGTGCTTCTTGAATCTGGGCCATTGGCTTTAACCACTTGCCGACCGCCGCATGTACATGTAGGTCCACAGAATGGCACGTACAGGCATATGGGCGTACATGTACGTCCCTGCCTTTCCGGCGGGTCGGGGGTCCGATCGGGACCCCCCCCGCTACATGCGGCGGTCAGATACCCGCGGGGAGCGATCCGGAACGAGGGCGCGGTTATTCGTTTCTAGCCGCCCCCTCGCGATCGGTCCCCGGGGGCTGAAGAACGGGGAGAGTCGTATGTAAACACGGCTTCCCCGTGCTTCACTGTGGCGGCTGCATCGATCGAGTGATCCCTTTTATAGGGAGACTCGATCGATGACATCAGACCTACAGCCACACCCCCCTACAGTTGTAAACACACACTAGGTGAACCCTAACTCCTACAGCGCCCCCTGTGGTTAACTCCCAAACTGCAACTGTCATTTTCACAATAAACAATGCAATTTAAATGCATTTTTTGCTGTGAAAATGACAATGGTCCCAAAAATGTGTCAAAATAGTCCGAAGTGTCCGCCATAATGTCGCAGTCACGAAAAAAAATCGCTGATCGCCGCCATTAGTAGTAAAAAAAAAAAAAAAACTATCCGCCATTTTGTAAATGCTATAAATTTTGCGCAAACCAATCGATAAACGCTTATTGCGATTTTTTTTACCAAAAATAGGTAGAAGAATACGTATCGGCCTAAACTGAGGAAAAAAAAGGTTTTATATATGTTTTTGGGGGATATTTATTATAGCAAAAAGTACAAAATATTGCATTTTTTTCAAAATTGTCGCTCTATTTTTGTTTATAGCACAAAAAATAAAAACCGCAGAGGTGATCAAATACCACCAAAAGAAAGCTCTATTTGTGGGAAAAAAAGGACGCCAATTTTGTTTGGGAGCCAAGTCGCACGACCGCGCAATTGTCTGTTAAAGCGACGCAGTGCCGAATTGTAAAAACGCCTTTGGGCATTTAGCAGCATATTGGTCCGGGGCTTAAGTGGTTAATAAATCAACCCCTATGGGTACTGAGGAACTCCCAGGACATGGTGGCAGCAGCATAAGCGTGTGCACAGGGTGTGCCGGGTGTGCCCAGGCACACCCTAATCACCCCATGCGCATTAGTGCAATAGGCTGTGCACACCTATGGGCAGCAGCACTGACGAATCGTGCCTGATCACTGATGCGCTACCGTGCGTTACGGCACCCTATTAGTGTGAATGGGCCCTAAGCCTGGGTTCACAGTGATGCAATGTGGGAAACGCTGCGAATCCTGTGCGTTTTCCGGCACAACATTGAAAGCGCACGGCGTTCACAGTGTCAATGTTAAATTAATGACACCCCAAAACGGCGTGGAAAACACAGTGCAATTGCCAGAATCGAATTGCGATCCGATTTAGGCGCGGCAAATAAAAACGGTGCGATTTGAGCCATACAAAATGAAGCGCACAGACATCACATGTGATTTGCTCAGGAATGCTGTGCGATTCTCCTGTGCGAATTACAAAGCAGCGCCCCGCACCGCACAAGTGTGATCCAAAGAGGAAAATCTGCTCAGGAAAGAGCACGGCGCAGCAAGGCACCATCATAACCTGGGGGGGTATTAATATGTTTATGACTCCGCGCATTTTAATTGGCCGTTATTCAATGAATATTAACTTAGAATGCCTGAAGACCGATAACAGGTGACGGCATGCAGGAAGGGCCCGGCGATGGAGCCGGCCCATACCGGACAACGGGGACCTTTCTCAACGCTCAGGAGAAATCACATGACTGGGAACGCAGGAAGGACGAGGTTTATCCCAGGATGGGAGGCCTTCGGGGGGCACGGAGGCACGATCTACAGCGCACCCCCAAATTGCGTCAGACCAGACAGTCACATGATGAGGTGAGGCAGAGGACGCCTGGAAAAAATAATTTCATACATTTAGCCCGATTCAGAGAGGATACGCCGTCGTATCTTAGCTGTCTATTTAGGCCGGCCGATAGGGGCGTGTACGCTGATTTACACCTATTCACGAACGTACGCTTGCCCGTCGCAGTAAAGATACGCCGTTTACGTAAGGCGTTTTCAGGCGTAAAGTTAGTCGAACAAATAGCTGGCCTAGCCAAATTCCCGCGTCAAATTTTTTAATTTTTACGCCGTTTGCGTAAGTCGTCCGTGAATGGGGCTGGGCGTAATTTACGTTCACGTCGAAACCAATGAGTCTTTGCGGTGTAATTTGGAGCATGCGCACTGGGATACGTCCACGGACGGCGCATGCGCCGTTCGATAAAAACGTCATTTACGTGGGGTCATGCTTTATTTACATAAAACACGCCCACCTCTTGACAATTTGAATTAGGCGCGCTTACGCCGGCACATTTACGCTACGCCGCCGTAACTTAGGACGCAAGTGCTTTGTGAATACAGCACTTGCCTCTCTAACTTACGGCGGCGTAGCGTATATGAGATACGCTACGCCTGCCTAACGTTAGGCACGTCTTTTTGAATCCAGCTAATTGTATCCTCATGCCACATACATTTAGCTAGATTCACGTAGAGTTACGCCGGTGTATCAGTAGATACGCCGGCGTAACTCTGAATCTACGCCGTCGTAAATTTAAGCGTATTCTGGAAACCAGATACGCTTAAATTAGGCAAAGATACGAGCGGCGTAAGTCTCCTACGCCGTCGTATCTTAGGGTGCATATTTACGCTGGCCGCTAGGTGGCGCTTCCGTTGAGTTCGGCGTAGAATATGCAAATGAGCTAGATACGCTGATTCAGAAACGTACGTGCGCCCGGTGCATTTTTTTACGTCGTTTACATATGGCTTTTTCCGGCGTAAAGTTAGTCGAACAAATAGCTGGCCTAGCCAATGTTAAGTATGGCCGTCGTTCCCGCGTCGAAATTTGAAAATGTTACGTTGTTTGCGTAAGTCGGCGTAAATAGGGCTGGACGTAATTTACGTTCACGTCTAAACCAATACGTCCTTGCAGCGTACTCTGGAGCAATGCACACTGGGATATGTACACGGACGGCGCATGCGCCGTTCGTTAAAAACGTCAATCACGTCGGGTCACGAGTCATTTACATAAAACACGCCCCCCGGTTCCACATTTAGGCGCGCTTAGGCCAGCCCATTTACGCTACGCCGCCGTAACTTAGGAGGCAAGTGCTTTGTGAATACAGCACTTGCCTCTCTGACTTACGGCGGTGTATCGTAAATACAGTTAAGCCAGTCTCTCTGAATCCAGCTAATTGTATCCTCATTCCATATACATTGTATCTTCCTTCCACAATAAATTTTTCTTCTTCACTGATGGGCACTGATATTTTGCACTGGTGGGCACTGATTAGGCTGCACTGATGAGGTGGCACTGGTGGGCACTAATATTCAGAACTGATGGGCACTGATAGGTGGCACTGATGGGGAGGCACAGGTGGGAACTAAAGAGGAGGCACTAATATGCAGCACTGATGGGCACTGATAGGTGGCACTGATAGACGCCACTTATAGGTTTGCACGGATAGGCGGGTTTAAATTTAAAAAAAAGGCTGATTTAAAAAAAAAAAAAAGTGTTTCTTTCACAAAATTTTGTAAATAAGTATTTTTTTTTCTTCACTGATGTGCGTTGATGGGCACTGATAGGCTGCACTGATGAGGCTGCACTGATGGGCACTAAAGAGGAGGCACTAATATTCAGGACTGATAAGTGGCACTGATGAGGAGGCACAGGTGGGCACTAAAGAGGAGGCACTAATATGCAGCACTGATAGGTGACTCTGATGGGCACTGATAGGTGGAACTGATAGACGGCACTTTTAGGCAATATCAGGTGGCACGGATAGACGGCACTGATGGCGGCACTGATGAGCAGTACTGAAGGGTACTGAAAGGGAGCACTTGAATCACCGATGGGCACAAATTGGCATCACTGATGGGCACAGATTGGTGTCTCTGATGGGCACTGTTGGGACTGCACTGATGATCAGTACCCTGATTACCCCCTGTGAGGAGATGCTGCTGATCGGATCTCCTCTCCTCACACTCGATCAGTGTAAGGCGAGGAGAGCCAATAAACAGCACTTCTGTTTTTATATGTGATCAGCTGTAATTGGACGCAACTGATCACATGGGTAAGGAGTCACGTCATCAGCTCTTTACCGAGATCGGTGTTGCGCCACCGTGTCCCGCGTGATCCCGGTAAACAAGTGAGAATCCTACCTGCCGTCATTTTTCTATACGCCAGGCGGAAGGTGGTTAAAGTGATATTAAACCCTCTTTCCTTGGGATAAAGCTGACCATTGTAAACACCCCTGCCAGTGTTAAATGGTTTGTCTCATCTCTGCAATTGATACTTTCTGCTAGAAATCTTGTGCTTTTGAAAAACAACAGACTTACTGGCTGGATCACCAGATGAAAAGAGAAGAAAGAAAGCCTAAAAAAGGAGACGAATGCGGCCATCATGTCTAAGGCCCCGTACACACGAGGGGACATGTCCGATGAAAACGGTCCGCGGACCGTTTTCATCGGACATGTCCGCTCGGAGATTTCGGTCTGATGGTTGTACACACCATCAAACAGAAATCCGCGCGGACAGGATACGCGGTGACGTGGCCGCGCCGTCACCGCGCCGTCACCGCGACGATGACGCGGCGACGTGCGCGACCCTGGAAGGTCAATGCTTCCACGCATGCGTCGAATCACTTTGACGCATGCTAGGGCTTCCGGTGAGTCTGTACAGACGACCGAACATGTCCGACAGACAGGCTTCCAGCGGACATGTTTCTTAGCATGCTAAGAAACATTTGTCCGCTGGAAACCTGTCCGATCCGCCGGAAAATTGTCCGGTCGGACCAGTTTCAGCGGACATGTTCGGTCGTGTGTACGAGGCCTAAGAATTGGTAAGCAGCAATATAATTAATGTTTGCTTCTGCAATTTAACCGCACTACACCGGTGTGCCACATCCTCGTTCCTATCCTGGTTGTATGCAGTATATGTGTCACCTGAGATAAACTTTGCTCATTTTAGTTATCATCGTGTATCTGACCTCGTGTGTACTTTTGTTCTTTGCAAATCACTGACAAAGGGCACAGGTCAGATTTAGCTGATTACTTCTTTTTTACTCTTCTCTACTCCATCTAGAAGTAAAAAATAGAAACACAGCTGGAGTTGCACTTTAGCGCCCGATGTCCTAAAACAAGGCGGGCAGGGTGGAGCTTCTTCGCCGGTTGTTCTCCAAGATTTGATCAGGGTGGAGCTTCTTCACAAGCCACACCCTTTCTTGGTTGATCAGGGTGGAGCTTCTTCACAAGCCACACCCTCTCTGGGTTGATCAGAGTGGAGATTCTTCACCAGTCACCCTCCCCGCTTTGATCAGGTTGGAGGTTCTTCAAGTAGTCACCCTCTTATGTTTGATCAGAGGGACGCTCTTCTTCTTCTGGGTTCATAAGGGTGGAGCTTCTTATGCTATCTGCCCTCTCAGGGTTGATCAGGGTGGAGATTCGTCACCAGCCACCCTCTCTTTGTTGATCAACGGGTAGCCTCTTCACCAGCCACCCTCTCTGGGTTGATCAGGGTGGAGATTCTTCACCAGCCACCCTTTCTGGGTTGATCAGGGTGGAGCTTCTTCACCAGCCACCCTCTCTGGGTTGATCATGGTGGATATTCGTCACCAGCCACCCTCTCTGGGTTGATCAGGGTGGAGATTTGTCACCAGCCACCCTCTCTGGGTTGATCATGGTGGAGATTCGTCACCAGCCACCCTCTCTGGGTTGATCAGGGTGGAGATTCTTCACGAGCCACCCTCTCTGGGTTGATCAGGGTGGAGATTCTGCACCAGCCACCCTCTCTGGGTTGATCATGGTGGAGATTCTTCACCAGCCACCCTCTCTGGGTTGATCATGGTGGAGATTCGTCACCAGCCACCCTCTCTGGGTTGATCAGGGTGGAGATTCTGCACTAGCCACCCTCTCTGGGTTGATCATGGTGGAGATTCTTCACCAGCCACCCTCTCTGGGTTGATCATGGTGGAGATTCGTCACCAGCTACCCTCTCTGGGTTGATCAGGGTGGAGATTCTTCACCAGCCACCCTCCCCGGGTTGATCATGGTGGAGATTCTTCACCAGTCACACTCTCTGGGTTGATCAGGGTTGAGCTTCTTCACCAGCCACCCTCTCTTTGTTGATGAACGGGTAGCCTCTTCAACAGCCACCCTCTCAGGGTTGATCAGGGTGGAGATTCTTCATCAGTCACCCTCTCTAGGTTTATAAGGATGGAGCTTCTTCACCAGCCACCCTCTCTTTGTTGATGAACGGGTAGCCTCTTCAACAGCCACCCTCTCAGGGTTGATCAGGGTGGAGCTTCTTCACCAGCCACCCTCTCTGGGTTGATCAGGGTGGAGATTCGTCACCAGCCACCCTCCCAGGGTTGATCAGGATGGAGCTTCTTCACCAGCCACCCTCTTAAGTTTGATCAGGGTGACGCTCTTCTTCTTATGGGTTTATCAGGTTGGAGCTTCTTCACCAGCCTCCCTCTCTGAGTTGATCAGGGTGGAGATTCTTCACCAGCCACCCTCCCCGGGTTGATCAGGTTGGAGGTTCATCAAGTAGTCACCCTCTTATGTTTGATCAGAGGGACGCTCTTCTTCTTCTGGGTTGATAAGGGTGGAGCCTCTTATGCTATCTGCCCTCCCTGGGTTGATCAGGTTGGAGGTTCTTCAAGTAGTCACCCTCTTATGTTTGATCAGGGTGGCGCGCTTCTTCTTCTGGGTTGATAAGGGTGGAGCTTCTTATGCTATCTGCCCTCCCAGGGTTGACCAGGTTGGAGCTACATTCGCTAGCCACCTTCTCAGGGTCGATCAGGGTGGAGTTCCTTCAACAGCCTCTCTCTGAGGCCTCGTACACACGACAGAGTTTCTCGGCAGAATTCACCGAGAAACTCGGTCAAAACCCGGATTCTGCCGAGAAACTCTGTCGTCTGTACAGTTTTGGCTCGATGGAGCCGCCGAGGAGCTCGACGAGAAAATAGAGAACATGTTCTCTATTTTCTCGTTGTTCAATGGGAGAAGGCGGCCCGCCGAGCTCCTCGGCGGCTTCATCCCAAAACTCGACGAGGAACTCGACGTGCCAAGCACGTCGAGTTCCTCTGTCGTGTGTACGGGGCCTCAGGGTTGAGCAGGATGGAGCTCCTTCCACCAGCCACCCTCTCTGGGTTGACCAGGATGGAGCTTCTTCACCAG
This sequence comes from Rana temporaria, assembly GCF_905171775.1. Taxonomy (NCBI): domain Eukaryota; kingdom Metazoa; phylum Chordata; class Amphibia; order Anura; family Ranidae; genus Rana; species Rana temporaria. The sequence continues at coordinate 470,834,186 of NC_053492.1, read as the reverse complement.
CCACCCTCTCTGGGTTGATCAGGGTGGAGCTTCTTCCACCAGCCGCTTTCTTAGGGTTGATCAGAGTAGAACTCCTTCAGCCAGCTCCCCTCTTGAGGATGATGAAGGTGGAGCACCTTCCGCCATCCACCCTCCTATGAATCTGACCACACACAGTAAGATCGGCTCCTATCTTACAATCGCATCTGGAAGTTGCAACAAAGTTCTGGATCTTCCAAGAGGCATAAGAAACCTTTTGCACGTTCTTGTGCAGATATGAGTTCCAAATGCGATTTCTGCCCAAACATCTGTTTGGATAAGGGTGGAGCGAACAAGGTCAGTCTTCACACCTCCCAATCAGCTGTAAAGCGGCCCTTAAGATGCTGAACAAAAAATTCAATTGAGTGACCAATCAGATTCTTTAGCTCACTGTGTGACCTGTGTGGGAGGAATGATAGCTGTCATTTGATTGGCCCTCAGTGGCGGTTCGTCCATAGAAGGCGCTGGAGCGCCGCCCCCTCTGGCTCCGCACCGCCACTGAGTCTAATAACATAGATTCATGCATTGCACGAATCTATGTTATTGTCGCCGCTGCCGCTGTTCTATTCAGATGGCCGGACATTGAGCGCTGACCACCTGAATAACGGCAGCTGGTTGGCTGTACGGAAGTGCCTATCAGAGCCCTCGGGTCCCCTGAAGCTTATCCTCGGAACGTACGGGGGGTGCGTTCCTTGGATAAGACTGACAGGCGTCTCAGCAAATCAGGTTGGCCGGTTCTGGCTACCGGTAACCTGATTGGCTGAAGCGTCATCGAGGGCGGGAGAAGACATCGAGGGTCGAGGACGTGGATGGCTGACTCCAGTAAAGGTAAGTGCCGGGCGGGGGGGAAAGGGGCATTTTACAGGGCACAGCGGCGACGAAGGGCACAGTGACATTAATGGGCACAGTGGCGACAATAGGCACAGTGGGGACAATAGGGACAATTGGCACAGCGGCATGAATGGGCACAGTGGCGACAATAGGCACAGTGGGGACAATAGGGACAATTGGCACAGCGGCATGAATGGGCACAGTGGCGACCAATTAAAGGGCACAGCGACATCAATGGGCACAGTGGCGACAATGGGCACAGTGGGGACAATGGGGACAATTGGCACAGCGGCATGAATGGGCACAGTGGCGACCAATTAAAGGGCACAGTGACATCAATGGGCACAGTGGCGACAATAGTCACAGTGGGGACAATGGTCACAGTGGGGACAATTGGCACAGGCCAGCAGCATGAATGGGCACAGTGGCGACAATTAAAGGGCACAGTGACATCAATGGGTACAGTGACGACAATGGGCACAGTGGTGACAATTAAAGGGCACAGTGGTGACAATTGGCACAGTGGCGACAATTGATGGCACAGTGGCTGCGTTTGATGGCATGGCACAGTGGTGACAATTGATGGCATGGCACAGTGGCTGCGTTTGATGGCATGGCACAGTGGTGCGAATTGATGGCACAGTGGCTGCGTTTGATGGCATAGTGACTGCATTTGATGGCATGGCACAGTGGTGACAATTAATGGCACAGTGGCTGCGTTTGATGGCATGGCACAGTGTTGACAATTGATGGCACAGTGGCTGCATTTGATGGGCACAGTGAGGCTGCAAATTTTTTTTCCGTTCGCGCCCCCCCAAAAATTTTGAGCACCAGCCGCCACTGCCCTCCGTATATAGTTAATCCGGTGTATCCTGCAGCGTTGAGACTTTTATGAGCAGCAGAAACATTTCCCAGTGCAGTAGTCGACGGCGCTGCCAGTTCTGGATCCGACTGGCACCGTTTTTACGAGGTCTATAAATCGCATTCCGGAACTGTCACACAATGGGAAGAACTCCAACTCTGCAGGAGCCCTCCGCCCAGATCGCGTCAATTCCAGCAACGTAACTAAACGCACATACAGCAACAGATCAACACCATGCCGATACAAGTGGCCCTCTTGCCTTGCAGCGCTGGGGTCCTGGGCTCAGTTTCCACCGGCGCTCCGTCTGCATGGAGTCTGTATGCTCTCCCCGTGTTATTGCAGGTTTGGTCTCCTCCCTATGATAAACCAGGAATGTCAGACCCCCAGACCGGTCTGACATATCACAATTAAAGCAAACCTGACATGAGGGATAGGGTGGCTGCTGACCTTCTGAAAATGCTAGTTGCCTGGTTGTTATCCTGATCCTCTGGATTCAATACTTGGCTTCACTCAGTACTGGGACAAGGTCATCCAGTGCCCAGGGCAAGGATGCCAAATTGCGCTCTCCCTCCACTGCTCACAATATGTAAGCTTAGGGGATCCTATGCCCAGCAACAGAAGGAAAGCGCCCCTTCCCTACAGTAAACCATTGCGCCCAGGGCTGCCGTCCCTCCTGCCTACCTGGCTTCACCTCACGCTTGTCCGATCTTCCATGGCTACAGATGAAGACGTGTGTGGGGCCTCAGTGGTCCCTATACAGTGGAACCTCGCATTACGAGCATAATCCGTTCCACGAGAGTGCTTGTAATCCAAAGCACTTGCATATCAAAGCGAGTTTCCCCATAGAAGTAAATGGAAACGAAGACAATTCATTCCACATTGACTTCTATTGTATGCATTACAGCATGTGGCCAGAGGTGGGCGCCAGAGAGACTCGGAAATACTCGGAGACCGCTCGGATGCACTCAGAAACCCATCGGAGAGGCTTGGTGCATCCGAACGGCTCTGAACGGCTCCGAGTGTCACCATCACCACCGCAACTCTGGCCAAATGCGGTACAGCACAGCGCAGAGGCTTGAATCCTGCTCGTTTCGCAAACTGAGTTTTATGGCGGACACTTCGGAGAATTTTGACACATTTTTGGGACCATTGTCATTTTCACAGCAAAAAATGCATTTAAATTGCATTGTTTATTGTGAAAATGACAGTTGCAGTTTGGGAGTTAACCACAAGGGGGCGCTGTAGGAGTTAGTGTTCACCTAGTGTGTGTTTACAACTGTAGGGGGGTGTGGCTGTAGGACTGACGTCATCGATTGTGTCTCCCTATAAAAGGGATCACACGATCGATACGCCGCCACAGTGAAGCACTGGGAAGCCATGTTTACATACGGCTCTCCCCGTTCTTCAGCTCCGGGGAGCGATCGCGACGGAGCGGCTATAAACAAATAGCCACACCCTCGTCCCGGGTCGCTCCTGAAGCCACGGGAACCGCTGCATGTACCGGGGGGGGGGGGGTCCCGATCGGACCCCTGACCCACGTCTAGGCAGGGACGTGCAGGTACGCGAATGTGCCTGGCTGTGCCATTCTGCCAACGTAAATGTACATGCGGCGGTCCGGAAGTGGTTAATCGCGCTACTCACAATTCAAGGTATTACTGTATATGCCTCCACTTAATACGGCGTGGGGGAGGAGGGCGGTGATGGAGCGCGCATACCCTGCACATCGGTGACACCTCATTAGCTGATAGCGAAGGGGCAGAGACGCCGCCGGATGGTGCGGCCAAGAGAGAAAAAAAAAATTAGGGTGAATTCCTATGACCTGCGAGGAACGGGATTGACGCCAAGAGAATAAAACACATCGCCAATGTTCCTCCAAAATATTTCTCCCGCCGCGTCCAAGCCGGCCAAAGACCGGGGTTATGGAAAGATTTAATAATTTAACAGTACAAGCCAATATCCCCCCCCCCCCTGCATACGCAGCGATCCCACACACAGACTCCTATCGCTGGTATCACATGTTCTGAACACGGTACGGAGGAAATTACACGCTCCTCTATTGGCTTAACCCCTTCCTGACCGCAGGCGTTCCACGATCACGGGATATTCTGGAGCTCAAGTCACCTCTGCGATCTGATTTTGATCCGAATTTCAGTGCGATTTATGTAGTGCAACTCGAATGCTCAGTCCAAAACGCTCCAACTATATTGCCACATCCCCAGATCCTATATGGATGTCCAATCACAGCACCCTGTACCATGTGATTAGCTGTAGCCAATCACAGATCATTAGTAATTGAAGCTGTCATGAATGAAACTCATTCATGGCAGTTAAAAGCCTCTCTTCATATATAAAAAAAAAAAATGTGACCAAAAAAAATTACAACTTCAAACAACTCGCCGTGCCTCCTATTAACCACTTCACACCGATATACGTCGGTAGAATGGCACGGCTGGGCTTAAAGGGCAACGTCTATGTACGTGGGTGTGCCCAGCCGTGCAATTCTACCGAGGGGTCGCCGGCGCATGCACGCGACCCGGTCCGAAGCTCTGTGACCGTGGTCGCGGGACCCGCGGACCCGATCGCCGCTGGAGTCCGGCGATCGGTCCCGGAGCTGAAGAACGAGGAGAGCTGTGTGTAACCACAGCTTCCCCGTTCTTCACTGTGGCGCCGTCATCGATCGTGTGTTCCCTTTTATAGGGAAACGCAATCGATGACGTCACACCTACAGCCACACCCCCCTACAGTTAGAAACACAGATGAGGTCACACTTAACCCCTTCAGCGCCCCCTTGTGGTTAACTCCCAAACTGCAATTGTCATTTTCACAGTAATCAGTTCATTTTTAATGCATTTTTTGCTGTGAAAATGACAATGGTCCCAAAAATGTGTCAAAATTGTCCGATGTGTCCGCCATAATGTCGCAGTCACGAAAAAAAACGCTGATCGCCGCCATTAGTAGTAAAAAAAAAAAAAATTATAGAAATGCAATAAAACTATCCCCTATTTTGTAAACGCTATAAATTTTGCGCAAACCAATCGATAAACGCTTATTGCGATTTTTTTTTACCAAAAATAGGTAGAAGAATACGTATCGGCCTAAACTGAGGAAAAAAAAAAGTTTTTATATATTTTTGGGGGATATTTATTATAGCAAAAAGTAAAAAATATTGCATTTTTTTCAAAATTGTCGCTTTATTTTTGTTTATAGCGCAAAAAATAAAAACCGCAGAGGTGATAAAATACCACCAAAAGAAAGCTCTATTTGTGGGAAAAAAAGGACGCCAGTTTTGTTTGGGAGCCACGTCGCACGACCGCGCAATTGTCAGTTAAATTGACGCAGTGCCGAATCGCAAAAACTGGCCAGGTCCTTTAGCTGCCTAAAGGTCCGGGTCTTAAGTGGTTAAAAGCCTCTCTTCATATTAAAAAAAAAAAGTGACCAAAAAAATTACAACTTCAAACAACTCGCCGTGCCTCCTATTAACCACTTCGGCCCCGAGCCTGTTTTTCAGTCTCAGTGTTTACAAGTTAAAAACAATTTTTTTGCTAGAAAATTACTTAGAACCCCCAAACATTATATATATATATTTTTTTTTCTAACACCCAAGGGAATAAATTGGGTGGTCATTGCAATACTTTTTGGGGAATTTGGCGGCGGGTTGTTTGTCAGCTGAATGTGCCACGAGGAATCACAATCTATACAAGGGACAACTATCATCAGAGCACATCGGCCAATCGTCTATTAAATGGTCCAAGAACGGACAAAAGCCCCCCCCCCCCCCCCGCCGCTCATCAATCGCTCCATATGGGAAACATTTACTAAAAAAAAAAAAACAGCCAATCCCTTGGTCCCATGTGGTTGATGTCTCCTGAAACAGACGTAACAATCGCCATCAGATGTATATCATTTCACCATGTGGAGCAGATCACGGCGCTCAACAGACATGATAAATGCGCGATTGTGCATAACGGACCCGTCCCTGGAGATACCATACGCCCAATGTTATTATTCTCTATACCAGACGGGTAAACAGAGTCGGGCGGAGTCCCTCCATTTCCACCGGTATTTGGATTACACACGGAGGATGAGATCACGTTGGGGATGGGGGGATGGGGGGGGCGTGTCATGGCTCAGCGATATATGATACAGTGAAACCTCGGATTGCGAGTAACGCGGTTAACGAGAGTTTTTTTGTGGAAAATCCTGACTCAGTTTGCGAGTATTGTCTCACAAAATGTGCAGGATTCAAGCAACAGCGGTGTGCAGTACCACATTTGGCCAGAGGTGCGGGGGGCGCGGTAGCCGAGTGGAGCCGTTAGGAAATACTCCGTTCAATAGCCTTTCCGAGGTTTTTCTGAGTTCAGCCGAGCTGTCCCCGAGCCTTTCCAAGGCTCTCCGGCGCCCCCCTCCTCTGGCCACATGCGGTATTGCACATACCTCCCAACCTGGATGGATTCTGCGGGACTTACCCGCATAGACACCTATTTCCTGCAGTCCTGCGATAGAGGAATTTTTCCCCGCACAGGAAGAGTAGCCAGTGGAGGAGGCAGCCCGGGAGGAGGAGGAGGTAAGATGCAGCAAAGACCCACCCCCCCTCCCCCTCTTATCAACTATGATGTCAGGCATTCTGCGGCAATATCCGCCCCCCCCCCCCAACTTTGAGGTCCTTTATAAAATCGCTTTCCCGTGGTAGCACCCCCCCCCCCTCCAGCGCACCCCCGCTCAACAACTTTCATGACAGGTAAAAAAAAAAAAAATGAATGTCCCGCAGTGGAATCTTTAAATGTTGGGAGGTGCGGTATTGCATGCCATTGAAGTCAATGCGGAACAAATTATTTCCGTTTCCATTGACTTCAATGGGGAAACTCGCTTTGATATGCAAGTGCTTTGGATTACGAGCATTCTCCTGGAACGGATCATGCTTGTAATCTGAGGTTCAACTGGGGTGTGCAGTACCGCATTTAGCCAGAGATGTGCGGGGGCGCCGGTGACACTCAGAACAGTTCTGAGCCATTCGAAAATACTCAGAATCACTCGAAAAATACTTGGAAATACTCAGGGCCAGATTCACAAATGAGATACGACGGCGTTTCTCCTGATACTCCGTCGTATCTCTGTTTCTATCTATGTGATGGATTCATAGAATCAGTTACGCATTGATATCCCTAAGATCCGACAGGTGTAATTGTTTTACACTGTCGGATCTTAGGATGCAGTACCGCGGCCGCCGCTGGGGGGAGTTCGCGTCGTAAACCAGCGTCGGGTATGCAAATTAGGAGTTACGGCGGATCCACGACGGTTTTTCACGTTCGCTACGTCGCCGCTAGTCAAGTTTCCCGTCGCAAAGTTAGTCGTTTTTTTTTAGTGCCCTAACTTTAGTCAGCAAGCGTATTGCTGTCTAAAGTATGGCCGTCGTTCCCGCGTCGAAATTCAAAATTTAACGTCGTTTGCGTAAGCCGTCCGGGAATACGGAAGTACGCTACGCGCGTCGCCGTTCAAAAAAATGACGTCACGGCGCACAAAGCACGGCGGAATTTAGGAAACGGAGCATGCGCAGTAGGTCCGGCGCGGGAGCGCGCCTAATTTAAATGGCACACGCCCATTGGAATTGGCCCGCCTTGCGCCGGAGGCCGCCGGCGTAGGTTTTCATCGCAAGTGCTTTGTGAATCAAGCACTTGCGATGAAAAATTGCGGCGGTGTAACCTATCTAGGATAAGTTACGCCGCCGCGATTCTAGGTGAATCTGGCCCTAAGTTCCTGAGTGTTTCCAAACCTTTCCAAGGGTTTTGGAGATCAGACGAGCTGTCCCCGAGTATTTCCGAGGCTCTCTGGCACCCCCCCCCCGCCTCTGGCTACATGCGGTATTGCATGCCATAGAAGTCAATGCGGAACTAATTATTTTAGTTTCCATTGGCTTCTATGGGGAAACTCGCTTTGATATGCGAGTGCTTTGGATTACGAGCGTTCTCCTGGAACGGATTATCCTGGTAATCCGAGGTTCCGCTGTATAGCGATAGCAAATAACCATGAAAGACACACAGGCCCGGATTCAGGTAGATTTGCCCCTTTGTTACGGAGGCACAGGGCAGCGTTTTTGCCCTGCGCCCCCGCAAATTTCCTGCGCTACCCGCGATTCACGGAGCAGTAGCTCCGTAAATTGCGTGTGCGCTGTGTAAACTTGCCCTGCGTAAGGGCGCCTAATGTAAATGATCCCGTAGGGGGCTGGAATCATTTAAATTAGGCGCGCTCCCGCGCCGAGCGTAGAGCGCATGCTCCGTCGGGAAACTTTCCCGACGTGCATTGCGGCAAATGACCTCGCAAGGACGTCATTTGCTTCAAAGTGAACGTGAATGGCGTCCAGCGCCATTCACGAATCACTTACGCAAATTACGTAAAAATCGAACGTCGCGACGCGGGAACGACGGGTATACTTTAGCATTGGCTGCCCCTGCTATTAGAAGGGGCAGCCTTACGCTAAACACGCCGTACGGAAACAACGTAAATTGCGTACGCAGGGCTCGCGCAACATTGTGAATCGGTGTTAGTATGCAATTTGCATACTATACGCAGATCACAATGGGAGCGCCCCCTAGCGGCCATCGCAAGAATGCAGCCTAAGATATGCGTGGCATAAGAGCCTTATGCCACGCAGATTTTAGACTGCAGTCGGCGTTACGATGTTCCTGAATCAGGAGCATTCGTTACGCCGGCGCAAGTAAGCAATTGCGCTGCGTAACCTATGGTTACACAGGCGCAATTGCTTCTTGAATCCGGGCCACAGCTTCTGGAGATGGTCATTTGGGCGTCAAAGGGGATTAAACCCGGACGTCCCTCTCCCAATCAACATTGATTATTTGTAATCCTTATGCTGCTGGCATTAGTAAATAGATAGGAAAGCATATTACAGTAAAACCTTGGTTTGAGAGCGTTTTGCAAGACAAGCAAAATGTTTTGATACATTTTGCCTTGATATACAAGCGATGTCTTGATATAAGAGTAGCGTCGTGTCACAGCCGAGTATAAAAAAAGGCGCCTCTCTTCTCTTTTATACCCTGTAAAAAAAAATGCTTTGATATACAAGTGCTTTGGATTACAAGCGTGTTTCTGGAACGAATTATGCTCTCAATCCAAGGTTTTACTGTATATATATATTTTTTTACTTTTTCTCAGGTACTTCCTGGTTTCTTGCCTAGGCAAGTGATGTCATACATCCCAGGAGTCTTCAGGAGGGGTTTTCTCAGCTAAGCACACCCTCCTGCATGCACGCCTGGGCTAAGGGCAGATGAATCCCAGGAAGTAAATGATACATGAATCATTTGCCCTTACTCAAGATGGCCACAGCTTTTTTTTTTTTTATTCAAAGTGATTTCTCAAAAAAACTAAAGCACCCTTTTCCACTACTTCCCTCCACTCCACCCCCTCCTTCCATCCTCTGTAGGTATTTCACTGTTTTTTCTTTACCTTTTTTTAGGCAACAATGTCCAGACCCACCTCCCTGTGCACACCAGTTGCCTTAGGCCAGGGGTCTCCAAACTTTCTAAACAAAGGGCCAGCTTACTGTCCTTCAGACTTTAGGGGGGGCGGAAGTGTCAGCGGGAGGAATAGTGTCCCATCATTGGTGTCAGTGGGAGGAATAGTGTCCCATCATTGGTATCAGTGGGAGGAATAGTGTCCCATCATTGGTGTCAGTGGGAGGAATAGTGTCCCATCATTGGTATTCGGGGGAGGAATAGTGTCCCATCATTGGTATCAGTGGGAGGAATAGTGTCCCATCATTGGTATCAGTGGGAGGAATAGTGTCCCATCATTGGTATCAGTGGGGGGGAATAGTGTCCCATCATTGGTGTCAGTGGGAGGAATAGTGTCCCATCATTGGTGTCAGAGGGAAGAATAGTGTCCCATCATTGGTGTTGTGGGAGCAATAGTGTCCCATCATTGGTGTCAGTGGGAATAATAGTGTCCCATCATTGGTGTCAGTGGGAGGGATAGTGTCCCATCATTGGTGTCAGTGGGAGGAATAGTGTCCCATCATTGGTATCAGTGGGAGGAATAGTGTCCCATCATTGGTATCAGTGGGAGGAATAGTGTCCCATCATTGGTGTCAGTGGGAGGAATAGTGTCCCATCATTGGTGTCGTGGGAGGAATAGTGTCCCATCATTGGTGTCAGAGGGAAGAATAGTGTCCCATCATTGGTGTCGTGGGAGCAATAGTGTCCCATCATTGGTGTCAGTGGGAATAATAGTGTCCCATCATTGGTGTCGTGGGAGGAATAGTGTCACATCATTGGTGTCGTGGGAGGAATAGTGTCCCATCATTGGTGTCGTGGGAGGAATAGTGTCCCATCATTGGTGTCGTGGGAGGAATAGTGCCCTATTGTTGATGTCAGCGGGAGGAATAGTGCCCTATTGTTGATGTCAGCGGGAGGAATAGTGCCCTATTGTTGATGTCAGCGGGAGGAATAGTTTTCTCATCATTGGTGTCAGTGGGAGAAATAGTGTCTTGTATCAGTGAGAGAAACATTGCCCTGAGGGCCAGATAAAAGCAAGCAAAGGGCCGCATCTGGCCCCCGGGCCACAGTTTGGAGACCCCTGCCTTAGGCAAATGATGTGCACACTGCTGATCCCCTGGACAGGTTTGTTGGTGGTGGGGGTCCTTTGGGCTTGTACGGCCCTCTGTGGAGACACAAATTACTTTAATGGCATGCAATACCACATGTGGGCAGAGGTGGGGGGGGTGCCGGAGAGCCTCGGAAAGGCCAGAGGACAGCTCAGCTGAACTCTGAAAACCTCGGAAAGGCTATTGAACGGAGTATTTCCAAGTTTTTCCGAGCATTTCTGAACTGCTCCGATCGGCTTCACTCGGCTCCGGCGCCCCCACCTCAGGCCAAACGCGGTACTGCACACCGCTGTAGCTTGAATCCTGCTCGTTTTGCCAGACAACACTCGCAAACCAAGTCAGTGTTGCGAAACGCTCGTTAACTGCGTTATCCTCGCAATCCGAGGTTAGATTTAACCACTTAACCACTTAAGCCCCGGACCAATATGATGCTAAATGCCCAAAGGCGCTTTTACAATTCGGCACTGCGTCGCTTTGACAGACAATTGCGCGGTCGTGCGACGTGGCTCCCAAACAAAATTGGCGTCCTTTTTTCCCCACAAATAGAGCTTTCTTTTGGTGGTATTTGATCGCCTCTGCGGTTTTTAGTTTTTGCGCTATAAACAAAAATAGAGCGACAATTTTGAAAAAAATGCAATATTTTTTACTTTTTGCTATAATAAATATCCCCCAAAAACACATAAAAAACTTTTTTTCTTCAGTTTAGGCCGATATGTATTCTTCTACCTATTTTTGGCAAAAAAATCGCAATAAGCGTTTATCGGTTGGTTTGCGCAAAATGTATAGCGTTTACAAAATAGGGGATAGCTTTATTGCATTTTTATTAATTTTTTTTTTTACTACTATTGGCGGCGATCAGCGATTTTTTTCGTGACTGCGACATTATGGCGGACACTTCGGACAATTTTGACACATTTTTGGGACCATTGTCATTTTCACAGCAAAAAAATGCATTTAAATTGCATTGTTTATTGTGAAAATGACAGTTGCAGTTTGGGAGTTAACCACAAGGGGGCGCTGAAGGGGTTAGTGTTCACCTAGTGTGTGTTTACAACTGTAGGGGGGTGTGGCTGTAGGTCTGACGTCATCGATCGAGTCTCCCTATAAAAGGGATCACACGATCGATGCAGCCGCCACAGTGAAGCACGGGGAAGCCGTGTTTACATACGGCTCTCTCTGTTCTTCAGCTCCGGGGAGCGATCGCGAGGGGGCGGCTATAAACGAATAGCCGCGCCGTCGTCCCGGATCGCTCCCCGAGGGAATCCGACCGCCGCATGTAGCGGGGGGGGGGGGGTCCCGATCGGACCCCCGACCCGCGGAAAGGCAGGGACGTACCTGTACGCCCATTTGCCTGTACGTGCCATTCTGTGGACGTATATCTACATGCGGCGGTCGGGAAGTGGTTAAGGACCAGCTCACGTACATATACATCGGCACTTTAAAGATGAATATCTCGGTAACGGCAGCAGCTGCTGCCACAACCGAGATATCCATCTTTTCCGTGGCCGGTCCTGTAAACGATAACGGTGGTCTCCGTGGCGGATTCACCGCGAGACCACCGTTATCGCCTACACAAGGTCGGAATTTCCGTCCAAAAGCTCACATCGGACTTTTGCTGGCGGAATTTCCGACTGTGTGTACGCGGCATAAGAAATGCGGCAGCTCATCTGGGAACAATCTTCATGGGAAAGACCTTCTATGCCAGCCTTTCTCAGCCCTTTCAGGGGTCTCCGGGGACCCCTTCTATAAATGACTATCTACAACTCGTGATACATTAGTGTGATGTTCGGTGGGAAGAATGGGCCAGATTCACAGAAGAGATACGATGGCGTTTCTCTGAAACGCCGTCGTCTCTCTCAGAGTATCTATGCGCCTGATTCATAGAATCAGGTTACGCATAGATAGCCCTAAGATCCGACAGGTGTAATTGACTTACACTGTCGGATCTTAGGATGCAGTACCTCGGCCGCCGCTGGGTGGAGTTTGCGTCGTATTCCAGCGTCGGGTATGCTAATGAGCATTTACGGTGATCCACGATGGTTTTTCGCGTTCGTTACGTCGTTGCTAGTCTAGTTTCCCGTCGCAAAGTTAGTCGTCGTTTTACCTGCCCTAACTTTACACAGCCCATGTTAAAGTATGGCCGTCATTCCCGCGTCGAATTTCAAATTTTTCCTTCATGCGTAAGACGTCCGGGAATACGAAAGTACGCTACGCACGTCGCCGTTCGAAAAAATTACGTCACTTCGCGCAAAGCACGGCGGAAATTTCAAAACGGAGCATGCGCAGTAGGTCCGGCGCGGGAGCGCGCCTAATTTAAATGGCACACGCACCTTTGAATTACGCGGGCTTACGCCGGAGGCCGCCAGCGTAAGTTTTCACGCAAGTTCTTGGTGAATCAGGCACTTGCGATGAAAACTTGCGGCGGTGTAACGTATCTATGATACGTTACGCCGCCGCGATTCTACGTGAATCTGGCCCATTGTTCCTTACACTTGTGGCCATTGGGAAGAATTCCCCCCTTATAGAGAGCTAAAAAGATCATACAGGAACTTATCTGAGAGGCAGAAATTACTCATTGCTCCAGGAACCCCTAGCAACCTCTGGAGGAACCTCTAGCAACCTCTGGAGGAACCTCTAGCAACCTCTGGAGGAACCCTGGTTGAGAAACTGCTCTAGATGGATGATACCAAAGCCACGTCCTGTATACGTTAATTCTCCATCCTTTTCTATTATTTCATCTTAAAGAGAACCTGTCTTTAAGTGCCCAGCCATGGGTCGCGGGTGCGCGCCCGCGACCCGGTCCGAAGCTCCGTGACCGCGGCCGCGGGACCCGCGGACCCGATCGCCGCCGGAGTCCCGCAATCGGTCCCCGGAGCTGAAGAACGGGGAGAGCTGTGTGTAAACACACCTTCCCCGTTCTTCACAGTGGGAGCTTCATTGATCGTGTGTTCCCTGATATAGGGAAACACGATCAATGACGTCACACGTCCAGCCCCGCCCCCCTACAGTTAGAAACACACATCAGGTCACACATAACCCCTACAGCGCCCCCTAGTGGTTAACTCCCAAACTGCAAATGTCATTTTCACAGTAATCAATGTATTTTTATAGCATTTTTTGCTGTGAAAATGACAATGGTCCCAAAAATGTGTCAAAATTGTCCGAAGTGTCCGCCATAATGTCGCAGTCACGAAAAAAAATCGCTGATCGCCGCCGTTAGTAGTAAAAAATATTTTTTTATAAAAATGCAATAAAACTATCCCCTATTTTGTAAACGCTATAAATTTTGTGCAAACCAATCGAGAAACGCTTATTGCGATTTTTTTTAACAAAAATATGTAGAAGAATACGTATCGGCCTAAACTGAGGAAAAAATAAGTTTTTTTTATATTTTTTTGGGGGATATTTATTATCGCAAAAAGTAAAAAATATTGAATTTTTTTCAAAATTATCGCTCTATTTTTGTTTATAGCGCAAAAAATAAAAACCGCAGAGGTGATCAAATACCACCAAAAGAAAGCTCTGTTTGTGGGGAAAAAAAAGGACGCCAATTTTGTTTGGGAGCCACGTCGCACGATCGCGCAATTGTCAGTTAAAGCGACGCAGTCCCGAATCGCAAAAACTGGCCGGGTCCTTTACCTGCATAATGGTCCGGGGCTGAAGTGGTTAAGAAAAGTCTGGACTGAACTGAATGACATACGCAAAAAAACAAACAAACAGGAGAAATCCGAGTCCTGAGAGGAGTCTGGAGATCCCAGACAGTAAATATGTCGGTAATCGCCGTGACCGGCTCTGACTCAGACCCTAGGAGGACCGGAGTCAGAGATTCCATTAACATGGTGACAATATCAATAATTCCAAGGAACACAGACACAGGGGACGTCCAGGTGAGAGGACCGCGGGCAGAACTGAGTAATGTCCCAGAGCTGGACTGTGGGGGTCATTCACTGCCACTGTGATCTGTAACCAGGAGGAACAACACAGAGAGAACATGTCTGCACACCGGGCTGTCAGTTAGGGTCTCACAGTGCCCTCCCCCCCCGATTCATAGGAATACCTCACCCCATCATGTGCAGGACAGTCAAGTACCTCCGCTCTATCTATATCTACATTTCTGCCCATTCTTCTTCTTTGTAAAATATCTCACGCTCTGTCAGATTGGATGGAGAGCGTCTGTGATCAGCAATTTTCAAGTCTTGCCACAGATTCTCAATGGGATTTAGGTCTGGACTGTGACTGGGCCATTCTAACACATGAATATGCTTTGATCTAAACCATTCCATTGTAGCTCTGGCTGTACTTTAGGGTCGTTGTCCTGCTGGAAGGTGAACCTCCGCCCCGGTCTCAAGTCTTTTTCATACTCTAACAGGTTTTCTTCTAAGATTGTCCTGTATTTGGCTCCATTCATCTTCCCATCAACTCTGACCAGCTTCCCTGTCCCTGCTGAAGAAAAGCATCCCCACCACATGAGGCTGCCACCACCATGTTTCACAGTGGGGATGGTGTGTTCAGGGGGATGGGCAGTGTTAGTTTTCCCCCCACACATAGCGTTTTGCTTTTAGGCCAAAAAGTTGAATTTGACCAGAGCACCTTCTTCTGAGATCAGCCACGCCCACACAAACTTACGGCGGGCTTTCTGAATCTAGCCCATAGCGTTTTGCTTTTAGGCCAAAAAGTTACATTTTGGTGTCATGTGACCAGAGCACCTTCTTCCACATGTTTGCTGTGTCCCCTCCCCCACATGGCTTCTCACAAACTGCAAACAGGACTTCTTATGTCTTTCTTTCTCCAATGTCTTTCTTCTTGTCACTCTTCCATAAAGGGCAGATTTGTGGAGAGACCACTAATAGTTGTGCTGTGGACAGATTCTCCCCCCTGAGCTGTGGATCTCTGCAGCTCCTCCAGAGTTACCTTGGGCCTCTTGGCTGCTTCTCTGATGAATGCTCTCCTTGCCCGGCCCGGTCAGTTTAGGTGGACGGCCATGTCTCGGTAGATCTGCAGTTGTGCCATACTCATTCCATTTTCCGATGATGGATTGAACAGAAGCTCTGTGAGATGTTCAAAGCTTGGGAGATTTTTTTTTTATAACCCAACCCTGCTTTATACTTCTCCACAACTTTATCCCTGACCAGTCTGGTGTGTTCCTTGGCCCTCATGATGCTGTTTGTTCACTAAGGTTCTCTAACAAACCACTGAGGGCTCCACAGAACAGCTGCATTTATACTGAGATTAAATGACACACACAGGTGGATTCTATTTACTAATTAGGTGACTTCTGAAGGCGATTGGTTCCTCTAGATTTTAGTTATCAGAGTAAAGGGGGCTGAATACAAATGCCCCCCCCCCCCACACACTTACATATTTATTTGTAAAACAAATTAAAAAAAACGTTTATAATTTTCCTTCCACTTCACAATTATGTGACACTTTGTGTTGGTCTATCACATAAAATCCTAATAAAATACATTTACGTTTTTGGTTGTAACAAAGTGTGGGAAATTTCAAGGGGTATGAATACTTTTTCCAGGCACTGTAGCTTTATATTGGTGACATATCTGGGATTCTCATTATTTTCTATCCCAGCTTGTACCATAGTAATATATTCTCGCTGGCTATGAGCGCCCTCTAGTGTCAGTCTGTGGCATCTTCTTCACATTATACATTCTGCACTGTAGACACATTCAGGTACCGCTGCGCACTCCTTACAGAGGCACAGCGTCCCGTTTTTGCCCTGCGCCCCCGCAAATTAACTGCGCTACGCTTCATTTCACGAAGCAGTAGCCACGTAATTTGCGTGGGCGCTCCTCAAAAATGCCCGGCGTAAGGGCGCCTAATGTAAATGATCCCGTAGGGGGCGGGAATCATTTAAATTAGGTGCGTTCCCGCGCCGAGCGTAGGGCGCATGCTCCGTCGGGAAACTTTCCCGACGTGCATTGTGGCAAATGACGTCGCAAGGACGTCATTTGCTTCAAAGTGAACGTAAATGGCGTCCAGCGCCATTCACGATTCACTTACGCAAACGACGTAAAATTTAAAGTTTGCGACGCGGGAACGACGGGTATACGTAACATTGGCTGCCCCTGCTATTAGAAGGAGCAGCCTTACGCGAAACCCGACGGACGTAAACGACGTAAACTGCGTACGCAGGGCTCGCGTAACGTTGTGAATCGGCGTTAGTATGCAATTTGCATACTATACGCTGAGCACAACGGGAACGCCACCTAGCGGCCATCGCAAGAATGCAGCCTAAAATCTGCGTGGCATAAGAGCCTTATGCTAGTCATATCTTAGTCTGCCGTCGGCGTAACGAGGTTCCTGAATCAGGAGCATTCGTAACGCCGGCGCAAGTAAGCAATTGCGCTGCGTAACTATGGTTACGCAGACGCAATTGCTTCTTGAATCTGGGCCACTATTGTTGGATTCCATTGTCCTTTATAGAAGAGCCGTCAGTAAATAACTTCCTGACATCTCACAATATACAGCAAGGGGATCATTTTCCAGAAAAGCTCCTCATTGATAAGACATCTTTGAGTGCCAGGCTAGTCGCCTTACCTAGGCTGAGACGCAGTGGCGCGGTGCGTCCATAAAGGGCACACGGGCGCCGCCCCCCCCCCCTCTCCTGCTACCTCTCTCCCACCAATAGATAGAGTCATACATTGCATAAATCTATCTATGGTCGCCGCTGCCACCCCCTATTCAGGTGCCCGACCCCTTTTCGGGCGCCGGCACCTGAATTACAGCGACGGGGGATTTTTTTTGGAAGCACCCGATTAGGTGAACAGCGGGCGCCATGCTGGGCGCTCGCTGTTCACTCAGCGTTGTGTTAGGAAAGCAAATGAATCGCTTTCCTAGCACTAAACCGCCTCTCAGCCAGTCAGGTGATGCCCGGGTCTGTTACCTGTCACCTGATTGACTGAAACGACATGGCCTGTGGTTGGACGCCGTTTGTCAGGCTTCCAATCATAGCAGAGGACAGGAGAAGACATTGAGGAGCGTGGAGGAATGCGACCCGCTGCCCCACCGAGACGGGTAAGTGCCTGGTGGGCGGGGATGCACACTGGCAGCAGTTGATGGGCACAGTAGCGGGCGGCAATTGATGGGCACACTGGCAGCATTTGATGGGCACAGTAGCAGCATTTGATGGGCACACTGGCAGCATTTGATGGGCACAGTAGCAGCAATTGATGGGCACACTGGCAGCATTTGATGGGCACAGTAGCGGCAATTGATGGGCACATTGGCAGCAATTGGTGGGCACAGTAACGGAAATTGATGGGCACACTGGCAGCAGTTGATGGGCACAGTAGCGGCAATTGGTGGTACAGTGGCGGCAATTGATGGCACAGTGGCAGCAATTGGTGGGCACAGTGGCTGCATTTGATGGCATAGTGGCGGTAATTGATGGCATATTGGCAGCAATTGATGGCACAGTGGCTGCGTTTGATGGGCACAGTGCTGGCAATTGATGGCACAGTGGCAGCAATTGGTGGGAACAGTGGCTGCATTTGATGGGCACAGTGGCAGCAATTGATGGGCACACTGGTAGCATTTGATGGGCACAGTAGCAGCAATCGATGGGCAAACTGGCAGCATTTGATGGGCACAGTAGCAGCAATCAATGGGCACACTGGCAGCATTTGATGGGCACAGTAGCAGCAATCGATGGGCACAGTAGCAGCAATCGATGGGCACACTGGCAGCAATTTGTGGGCACAGTAACGGAAATTGATGGGAAAACTGGCAGCAGTTGATGGGCACAGTAGCGACAATTGATTGTACAATGGCAGCAATTTATGGGTACAGTGGCGGCAATTGATGGCACAGTGACAGCAATTGGTGGGCATAGTCGCTGCATTTGATGGCATAGTGGCGGTAATTGATAGCACAGTGGTGGCAATTGATGGCACAGTAGCTGCGTTTGATGGGCACAGTGGTGGCAATTAATGTCACAGTGGCAGCAATCGACGGCACAGTGGAGGCAATTGATGGGCACAGTGGCTGCGTTTGACTGGCACAGAGGCTGCAATTGATGTTTTTTTTTTTCAGTTTGTTTGCGCCCCCCAAACAAATTTTGAGCATCAGCCACCACTGCTGAGATGTCATCAGTCTGCTGCAGGCAGCAGGAAGCATTTCCTCAGTCTCTTCTCCCCCAATGATCAGACTGCACCATTGTAGCAGGTCACAAAAGTGAGAGGCCGCAGCAGGGGCTGATCTGTGTCAGGCATTTGTGAACACAAAGCCAAGAACTGCGCAGACACCAAGATTTCTCTACTGCTTGCAGCAAACAACGCATCTCGGGTCCTATCAGTGCAGGAGTCCTTCTTTCTAGTGTAGCTGCTTATCTTAGTAACCATTATAGTAGTTTGTAGTCTTCCGGCTACAGCGCCGGCGGGAAGAGGTTAAATTATAGTAATCATTTTTTTTTACTTATTACTCCCTCTGGAATAGGTTTTGAATATTTGCATTCCAATGCTTGTATTGTATGAGCATGAACTATTTTTTGTTCTACTGTTGGGTCAGGGAAGGTTTTTGGAAGAATTTACCCAGCCTGAATTCCAACCTCAGGATGAGAACCACTTTTGGGTGGAACTCCGCTTTAAGGGTCGCAAGCAGGGCCGCCATCAGGAATTTTGGGGCCCCTTACACAGCTTTAGGCATGGGCCCCCTGGAGCAGAAAATTGAGAAACTGGGGGAGGGTCGCGAATTGAGAAACGGGGGGGGGGGCGCAAATTGAGAAACAGGGGGGGGGCGCGAATTGAGAAACGGCGGGGGGGGCGCGAATTGAGAAACAGGGGGGTGCCGCGAAATGAGAAACGGGGGGGTCGCGAATTGAGAAATAGGGGGGTGCCGTGAATTGAGAAACGGGGGGGGGGGCGCGAATTGAGAAACTTGGGGGGGCGCGAATTGAAAAACTGTGAGGGGGCACGAATTGAGAAGTGGGGGGGGCAAAGAATTGAGAACTGGGGGGGGGCCGCAAATTGAGAACGGGGGGGGGGTGCAGCGAATTGAGAAACGGGGGGTGCCGCGAATTGAGA